>NW_025961131.1:0-41077 GCF_023159225.1 Perognathus longimembris pacificus | reverse complement strand
TTCTGAGAATAAAAACAGCTGGAGCTTGTTAAGGTAATTACACAGGGGAAAGGATAATGTACTGGGAACTCCTCGGAAGAATCTGATTTGTGGTGAGGGGAGAGAGATAAAAGCTCATTTAGGAACGACATGAACATGCTGCGTAGGTAGCTGTTTATCAGTAAATATCTCCACTGAGATTAAGAAAAGCAGTAGCTTAATAAATTAAGTACTTCCCGGTATGGTTACTGTACTGGTAACTCCCCAAAAGAATCTGGATTGTGGTGAGGGAACAGAGAAAAAAAGCTCATTTAGGACCTGCACTTACGAAGGGGGTAGGCAGCTGTACATCAGGGAGTAAACCTTCTGAGAATAAACATAGCTGGAGCTTGTTAAGGTAATTACACAGGAGAAAGGATAAAGTACTGGGAACTCCTCAGAAGAATCTGATTTGTGGTGAGGGGAGAGAGATAAAAGCTCATTTAGGAACGACATGAACATGCTGCGTAGGTAGCTGTTTATCAGTAAATATCTCCAGTGAGCTTTAGAAAAGCAGTAGCTTAATAAATTAAGTACTTCCTGGTATGGTTACTGTACTGGTAACTCCCCAAAAGAATCTGGATTGTGGTGAGGGAACAGAGAAAAAAGCTCATTTAGGACCTGCACTTACGAAGGGGGTAGGCAGCTGTATATCAGGGAGTAAAGCTTCTGAGAATAAAAACAGCTGCATCTTGTTAAGGTAATTACACAGGGGAAAGGATAATGTACTGGGAACTCCTCAGAAGAATCTGATTTGTGGTGAGGGGAGACAGATAAAAGCTCATTTAGGAACGACATGAACATGCTGCGTAGGTAGCTGTTTATCAGTAAATATCTCCACTGAGATTAAGAAAAGCAGTAGCTTAATAAATTAAGTACTTCCTGGTATGGTTACTGTACTGGTAACTCCCCAAAAGAATCTGGATTGTGGTGAGGGAACAGAGAAAAAAGCTCATTTAGGACCTGCACTTACGAAGGGGGTAGGCAGCTGTATATCAGGGACTAAACCTTCTGAGAATAAAAACAGCTGCAGCTTGTTAAGGTAATTACACAGGGGAAAGGATAATGTACTGGGAACTCCTCAGAAGAATCTGATTTGTGGTGAGGGGAGAGAGATAAAAGCTCATTTAGGAACGACATGAACATGCTGCGTAGGTAGCTGTTTATCAGAAAATATATCCACTGAGATTAAGAAAAGCAGTAGCTTAATAAATTAAGTACTTCCTGGTATGGTTACTGTACTGGTAACTCCCCAAAAGAAACTGGATTGTGGTGAGGGAACAGAGAAAAAAGCTCATTTAGGACCTGCACTTACGAAGGGGGTAGGCAGCTGTATATCAGGGAATAAACCTTCTGAGAATAAAAACAGCTGGAGCTTCTTAAGGTAATTACACAGGGGAAAGGATAATGTACTGGGAACTCCTCAGAAGAATCTGATTTGTGGTGAGGGGAGAGAGATAAAAGCTCATTTAGGAACGACATGAACATGCTGCGTAGGTAGCTGTTTATCAGTAAATATCTCCACTGAGATTAAGAAAAGCAGTAGCTTAATAAATTAAGTACTTCCTGGTATGGTTACTGTACTGGTAACTCCCCAAAAGAATCTGGATTGTGGTGAGGGAACAGAGAAAAAAGCTCATTTAGGACCTGCACTTACGAAGGGGGTAGGCAGCTGTATATCAGGGAGTAAACCTTCTGAGAATAAAAACAGCTGGAGCTTGTTAAGGTAATTACACAGGGGAAAGATAAAGTACTGGGAACTCCTCAGAAGAATCTGATTTGTGGTGAGGGGAGAGAGATAAAAGCTCATTTAGGAACGACATGAACATGCTGCGTAGGTAGCTGTTTATCAGTAAATATCTCCACTGAGCTTTAGAAAAGCAGTAGCTTAATAAATTAAGTACTTCCTGGTATGGTTACTGTACTGGTAACTCCCCAAAAGAATCTGGATTGTGGTGAGGGAACAGAGAAAAAAGCTCATTTAGGACCTGCACTTACGAAGGGGGTAGGCAGCTGTATATCAGGGAGTAAAGCTTCTGAGAATAAAAACAGCTGCAGCTTGTTAAGGTAATTACACAGGGGAAAGGATAATGTACTGGGAACTCCTCAGAAGAATCTGATTTGTGGTGAGGGGAGAGATATAAAAGCTCATTTATGAACGACATGAACATGCTGCGTAGGTAGCTGTTTATCAGTAAATATCTCCACTGAGATTAAGAAAAGCAGTAGCTTAATAAATTAAGTACTTCCTGGTATGGTTACTGTACTGGTAACTCCCCAAAAGAATCTGGATTGTGGTGAGGGAACAGAGAAAAAAGCTCATTTAGGACCTGCACTTACGAAGGGGGTAGGCAGCAGTATATCAGGGAGTAAAGCTTCTGAGAATAAAAACAGCTGGAACTTGTTAAGGTAATTACACAGGGGAAAGGATAATGTACTGGGAACTCCTCAGAAGAATCTGATTTGTGGTGAGGGGAGAGAGATAAAAGCTCATTTACGAACGACATGAACATGCTGCGTAGGTAGCTGTTTATCAGTAAATATCTCCACTGAGATTAAGAAAAGCAGTAGCTTAATAAATTAAGTACTTCCTGGTATGGTTACTGAACTGGTAACTCCCCAAAAGAATCTGGATTGTGGTGAGGGAACAGAGAAAAAAGCTCATTTATGACCTGCACTTACGAAGGGGGTAGGCAGCTGTATATCAGGGAGTAAACCTTCTGAGAATAAAAACAGCTGCAGCTTGTTAAGGTAATTACACAGGGGAAAGGATAATGTACTGGGAACTCCTCAGAAGAATCTGATTTGTGGTGAGGGGAGAGAGATAAAAGCTCATTTAGGAAGACATGAACATGCTGCGTAGGTAGCTGTTTATCAGTAAATATCTCCACTGAGATTAAGAAAAGCAGTAGCTTAATAAATTGAGTACTTCCTGGTATGGTTACTGTACTGGTAACTCCCCAAAAGAATCTGGATTGTGGTGAGGGAACAGAGAAAAAAGCTCATTAGGACCTGCACTTACGAAGGGGGTAGGCAGCTGTATATCAGGGAGTAAAGCTTCTGAGAATAAAAACAGCTGGAGCTTGTTAAGGTAATTACACAGGGGAAAGGATAATGTACTGGGAACTCCTCAGAAGAATCTGATTTGTGATGAGGGGAGAGAGATAAAAGCTCATTTAGGAACGACATGAACATGCTGCGTAGGTAGCTGTTTATCAGTAAATATCTCCACTGAGATTAAGAAAAGCAGTAGCTTAATAAATTAAGTACTTCCTGGTATGGTTACTGTACTGTTAACTCCCAAAAAGAATCTGGATTGTGGTGAGGGAACAGAGAAAAAACCTCATTTAGGACCTGCACTTACGAAGGGGGTAGGCAGCTGTATATCAGGGAGTAAAGCTTCTGAGAATAAAAACAGCTGGAGCTTCTTAAGGTAATTACACAGGGGAAAGGATAATGTACTGGGAACTCCTCAGAAGAATCTGATTTGTGGTGAGGGGAGAGAGATAAAAGCTCATTTAGGAACGACATGAACATGCTGCATAGGTAGCTGTTTATCAGTAAATATCTCCACTGAGATTAAGAAAAGCAGTAGCTTAATAAATTAAGTACTTCCTGGTATGGTTACTGTACTGGTAACTCCCCAAAAGAATCTGGATTGTGGTGAGGGAACAGAGAAAAAAGCTCATTTAGGACCTGCACTTACGAAGGGGGTAGGCAGCTGTATATCAGGGAGTAAAGCTTCTGAGAATAAAAACAGCTGGAGCTTGTTAAGGAAATTACACAGGAGAAAGGATAAAGTACTGGGAACTCCTCAGAAGAATCTGATTTGTGGTGAGGAGAGAGAGATAAAAGCTCATTTAGGAACGACATGAACATGCTGCGTAGGTAGCTGTTTATCAGTAAATATCTCCACTGAGATTAAGAAAAGCAGTAGCTTAATAAATTAAGTACTTCCTGGTATGGTTACTGTACTGGTAACTCCCCAGAAGAATCTGGATTGTGGTGAGGGAACAGAGAAAAAAGCTCATTTAGGACCTGCACTTACGAAGGGGGTAGGCAGCTGTATATCAGGGAGTAAAGCTTCTGAGAATAAAAACAGCTGCATCTTGTTAAGGTAATTACACAGGGGAAAGGATAATGTACTGGGAACTCCTCAGAAGAATCTGATTTGTGGTGAGGGGAGAGAGATAAAAGCTCATTTAGGAACGACATGAACATGCTGCGTAGGTAGCTGTTTATCAGTAAATATCTCCACTGAGATTAAGAAAAGCAGTAGCTTAATAAATTAAGTACTTCCTGGTATGGTTACTGTACTGGTAACTCCCCAAAAGAATCTGGATTGTGGTGAGGGAACAGAGAAAAAAGCTCATTAGGACCTGCACTTACGAAAGGAGTAGGCAGCTGTATATCAGGGAGTAAAGCTTCTGAGAATAAAAACAGCTGGAGCTTGTTAAGGTAATTACACAGGGGAAAGGATAATGTACTGGGAACTCCTCAGAAGAATCTGATTTGTGGTGAGGGGAGAGAGATAAAAGCTCATTTAGGAACGACATGAACATGCTGCGTAGGTAGCTGTTTATCAGTAAATATCTCCACTGAGATTAAGAAAAGCAGTAGCTTAATAAATTAAGTACTTCCTGGTATGGTTACTGTACTGTTAACTCCCAAAAAGAATCTGGATTGTGGTGAGGGAACAGAGAAAAAAGCTCATTTAGGACCTGCACTTACGAAGGGGGTAGGCAGCTGTATATCAGGGAGTAAAGCTTCTGACAATAAAAACAGCTGGAGCTTGTTAAGGTAATTACACAGGGGAAAGGATAATGTACTGGGAACTCCTCAGAAGAATCTGATTTGTGGTGAGGGGAGAGAGATAAAAGCTCATTTAGGAACGACATGAACATGCTGCATAGGTAGCTGTTTATCAGTAAATATCTCCACTGAGATTAAGAAAAGCAGTAGCTTAATAAATTAAGTACTTCCTGGTATGGTTACTGTACTGGTAACTCCCCAAAAGAATCTGGATTGTGGTGAGGGAACAGAGAAAAAAGCTCATTAGGACCTGCACTTACGAAGGGGGTAGGCAGCTGTATATCAGGGAGTAAAGCTTCTGAGAATAAAAACAGCTGGAGCTTGTTAAGGTAATTACACAGGGGAAAGGATAATGTACTGGGAACTCCTCAGAAGAATCTGATTTGTGATGAGGGGAGAGAGATAAAAGCTCATTTAGGAAGACATGAACATGCTGCGTAGGTAGCTGTTTATCAGTAAATATCTCCACTGAGATTAAGAAAAGCAGTAGCTTAATAAATTGAGTACTTCCTGGTATGGTTACTGTACTGGTAACTCCCCAAAAGAATCTGGATTGTGGTGAGGGAACAGAGAAAAAAGCTCATTAGGACCTGCACTTACGAAGGGGGTAGGCAGCTGTATATCAGGGAGTAAAGCTTCTGAGAATAAAAACAGCTGGAGCTTGTTAAGGTAATTACACAGGGGAAAGGATAATGTACTGGGAACTCCTCAGAAGAATCTGATTTGTGATGAGGGGAGAGAGATAAAAGCTCATTTAGGAACGACATGAACATGCTGCGTAGGTAGCTGTTTATCAGTAAATATCTCCACTGAGATTAAGAAAAGCAGTAGCTTAATAAATTAAGTACTTCCTGGTATGGTTACTGTACTGTTAACTCCCAAAAAGAATCTGGATTGTGGTGAGGGAACAGAGAAAAAACCTCATTTAGGACCTGCACTTACGAAGGGGGTAGGCAGCTGTATATCAGGGAGTAAAGCTTCTGAGAATAAAAACAGCTGGAGCTTCTTAAGGTAATTACACAGGGGAAAGGATAATGTACTGGGAACTCCTCAGAAGAATCTGATTTGTGGTGAGGGGAGAGAGATAAAAGCTCATTTAGGAACGACATGAACATGCTGCATAGGTAGCTGTTTATCAGTAAATATCTCCACTGAGATTAAGAAAAGCAGTAGCTTAATAAATTAAGTACTTCCTGGTATGGTTACTGTACTGGTAACTCCCCAAAAGAATCTGGATTGTGGTGAGGGAACAGAGAAAAAAGCTCATTTAGGACCTGCACTTACGAAGGGGGTAGGCAGCTGTATATCAGGGAGTAAAGCTTCTGAGAATAAAAACAGCTGGAGCTTGTTAAGGAAATTACACAGGAGAAAGGATAAAGTACTGGGAACTCCTCAGAAGAATCTGATTTGTGGTGAGGAGAGAGAGATAAAAGCTCATTTAGGAACGACATGAACATGCTGCGTAGGTAGCTGTTTATCAGTAAATATCTCCACTGAGATTAAGAAAAGCAGTAGCTTAATAAATTAAGTACTTCCTGGTATGGTTACTGTACTGGTAACTCCCCAGAAGAATCTGGATTGTGGTGAGGGAACAGAGAAAAAAGCTCATTTAGGACCTGCACTTACGAAGGGGGTAGGCAGCTGTATATCAGGGAGTAAAGCTTCTGAGAATAAAAACAGCTGCATCTTGTTAAGGTAATTACACAGGGGAAAGGATAATGTACTGGGAACTCCTCAGAAGAATCTGATTTGTGGTGAGGGGAGAGAGATAAAAGCTCATTTAGGAACGACATGAACATGCTGCGTAGGTAGCTGTTTATCAGTAAATATCTCCACTGAGATTAAGAAAAGCAGTAGCTTAATAAATTAAGTACTTCCTGGTATGGTTACTGTACTGGTAACTCCCCAAAAGAATCTGGATTGTGGTGAGGGAACAGAGAAAAAAGCTCATTAGGACCTGCACTTACGAAAGGAGTAGGCAGCTGTATATCAGGGAGTAAAGCTTCTGAGAATAAAAACAGCTGGAGCTTGTTAAGGTAATTACACAGGGGAAAGGATAATGTACTGGGAACTCCTCAGAAGAATCTGATTTGTGGTGAGGGGAGAGAGATAAAAGCTCATTTAGGAACGACATGAACATGCTGCGTAGGTAGCTGTTTATCAGTAAATATCTCCACTGAGATTAAGAAAAGCAGTAGCTTAATAAATTAAGTACTTCCTGGTATGGTTACTGTACTGTTAACTCCCAAAAAGAATCTGGATTGTGGTGAGGGAACAGAGAAAAAAGCTCATTTAGGACCTGCACTTACGAAGGGGGTAGGCAGCTGTATATCAGGGAGTAAAGCTTCTGACAATAAAAACAGCTGGAGCTTGTTAAGGTAATTACACAGGGGAAAGGATAATGTACTGGGAACTCCTCAGAAGAATCTGATTTGTGGTGAGGGGAGAGAGATAAAAGCTCATTTAGGAACGACATGAACATGCTGCATAGGTAGCTGTTTATCAGTAAATATCTCCACTGAGATTAAGAAAAGCAGTAGCTTAATAAATTAAGTACTTCCTGGTATGGTTACTGTACTGGTAACTCCCCAAAAGAATCTGGATTGTGGTGAGGGAACAGAGAAAAAAGCTCATTTAGGACCTGCACTTACGAAGGGGGTAGGCAGCTGTATATCAGGGAGTAAAGCTTCTGAGAATAAAAACAGCTGGAGCTTGTTAAGGAAATTACACAGGAGAAAGGATAAAGTACTGGGAACTCCTCAGAAGAATCTGATTTGTGGTGAGGGGAGAGAGATAAAAGATCATTTAGGAACGACATGAACATGCTGCGTAGGTAGCTGTTTATCAGTAAATATCTCCACTGAGATTAAGAAAAGCAGTAGCTTAATAAATTAAGTACTTCCTGGTATGGTTACTGTACTGGTAACTCCCCAGAAGAATCTGGATTGTGGTGAGGGAACAGAGAAAAAAGCTCATTTAGGACCTGCACTTACGAAGGGGGTAGGCAGCTGTATATCAGGGAGTAAACCTTCTGAGAATAAAAACAGCTGGAGCTTGTTAAGGTAATTACACAGGGGAAAGGATAATGTACTGGGAACTCCTGAGAAGAATCTGATTTGTGTTGAGGGGAGAGAGATAAAAGCTCATTTAGGAACGACATGAACATGCTGCGTAGGTAGCTGTTTATCAGTAAATATCTCCACTGAGATTTAGAAAAGCAGTAGCTTAATAAATTAAGTACTTCCTGGTATGGTTACTGTACTGGTAACTCCCCAAAAGAATCTGGATTTTGGTGAGGGAATAGAGAAAAAAGCTCATTTAAGACCTGCACTTACGAAGGGGGTAGGCAGCTGTATATCAGGGAGTAAAGCTTCTGAGAATAAAAACAGCTGCAGCTTGTTAAGGTAATTACACAGGGGAAAGGATAATGTACTGGGAACTCCTCAGAAGAATCTGATTTGTGGTGAGGGGAGAGAGATAAAAGCTCATTTAGGAACGACATGAACATGCTGCGTAGGTAGCTGTTTATCAGTAAATATCTCCACTGAGATTAAGAAAAGCAGTAGCTTAATAAATTAAGTACTTCCTGGTATGGTTACTGTACTGGTAACTCCCCAAAAGAATCTGGATTGTGGTGAGGGAACAGAGAAAAAAGCTCATTTAGGACCTGCACTTACGAAGGGGGTAGGCAGCTGTATATCAGGGACTAAACCTTCTGAGAATAAAAACAGCTGGAGCTTGTTAAGGTAATTACACAGGGGAAAGGATAATGTACTGGGAACTCCTCAGAAGAATCTGATTTGTGGTGAGGGGAGAGAGATAAAAGCTCATTTAGGAACGACATGAACATGCTGCGTAGGTAGCTGTTTATCAGTAAATATCTCCACTGAGATTAAGAAAAGCAGTAGCTTAATAAATTAAGTACTTCCTGGTATGGTTACTGTACTGTTAACTCCCAAAAAGAATCTGGATTGTGGTGAGGGAACAGAGAAAAAAGCTCATTTAGGACCTGCACTTACGAAGGGGTTAGGCAGCTGTATATCAGGGAGTAAAGCTTCTGAGAATAAAAACAGCTGGAGCTTGTTAAGGTAATTACACAGGGGAAAGGATAATGTACTGGGAACTCCTCAGAAGAATCTGATTTGTGGTGAGGGGAGAGAGATAAAAGCTCATTTAGGAACGACATGAACATGCTGCATAGGTAGCTGTTTATCAGTAAATATCTCCACTGAGATTAAGAAAAGCAGTAGCTTAATAAATTAAGTACTTCCTGGTATGGTTACTGTACTGGTAACTCCCCAAAAGAATCTGGATTGTGGTGAGGGAACAGAGAAAAAAGCTCATTTAGGACCTGCACTTACGAAGGGGGTAGGCAGCTGTATATCAGGGAGTAAAGCTTCTGAGAATAAAAACAGCTGGAGCTTGTTAAGGAAATTACACAGGAGAAAGAATAAAGTACTGGGAACTCCTCAGAAGAATCTGATTTGTGGTGAGGGGAGAGAGATAAAAGCTCATTTAGGAACGACATGAACATGCTGCGTAGGTAGCTGTTTATCAGTAAATATCTCCACTGAGATTAAGAAAAGCAGTAGCTTAATAAATTAAGTACTTCCTGGTATGGTTACTGTACTGGTAACTCCCCAGAAGAATCTGGATTGTGGTGAGGGAACAGAGAAAAAAGCTCATTTAGGACCTGCACTTACGAAGGGGGTAGGCAGCTGTATATCAGGGAGTAAACCTTCTGAGAATAAAAACAGCTGGAGCTTGTTAAGGTAATTACACAGGGGAAAGGATAATGTACTGGGAACTCCTGAGAAGAATCTGATTTGTGTTGAGGGGAGAGAGATAAAAGCTCATTTAGGAACGACATGAACATGCTGCGTAGGTAGCTGTTTATCAGTAAATATCTCCACTGAGATAAAGAAAAGCAGTAGCTTAATAAATTAAGTACTTCCTGGTATGGTTACTGTACTGGTAACTCCCCAAAAGAATCTGGATTTTGGTGAGGGAATAGAGAAAAAAGCTCATTTAAGACCTGCACTTACGAAGGGGGTAGGCAGCTGTATATCAGGGAGTAAACCTTCTGAGAATAAAAACAGCTGCAGCTTGTTAAGGTAATTACACAGGGGAAAGGATAATGTACTGGGAACTCCTCAGAAGAATCTGATTTGTGGTGAGGGGAGAGAGATAAAAGCTCATTTAGGAACGACATGAACATGCTGCGTAGGTAGCTGTTTATCAGTAAATATCTCCACTGAGATTAAGAAAAGCAGTAGCTTAATAAATTAAGTACTTCCTGGTATGGTTACTGTACTGGTAACTCCCCAAAAGAATCTGGATTGTGGTGAGGGAACAGAGAAAAAAGCTCATTTAGGACCTGCACTTACGAAGGGGGTAGGCAGCTGTATATCAGGGAGTAAACCTTCTGAGAATAAAAACAGCTGGAGCTTGTTAAGGTAATTACACAGGAGAAAGGATAAAGTACTGGAAACTCCTCAGAAGAATCTGATTTGTGGTGAGGGGAGAGAGATAAAAGCTCATTTAGGAACGACATAAACATGCTGCGTAGGTAGCTGTTTATCAGTAAATATCTCCACTGAGCTTTAGAAAAGCAGTAGCTTAATAAATTAAGTACTTCCTGGTATGGTTACTGTACTGGTAACTCCCCAAAAGAATCTGGATTGTGGTGAGGGAACAGAGAAAAAAGCTCATTTAGGACCTGCACTTACGAAGGGGGTAGGCAGCTGTATATCAGGGAGTAAAGCTTCTGAGAATAAAAACAGCTGCAGCTTGTTAAGGTAATTACACAGGGGAAAGGATAATGTACTGGGAACTCCTCAGAAGAATCTGATTTGTGGTGAGGGGAGAGAGATAAAAGCTCATTTAGGAACGACATGAACATGCTGCGTAGGTAGCTGTTTATCAGTAAATATCTCCACTGAGATTAAGAAAAGCAGTAGCTTAATAAATTAAGTACTTCCTGGTATGGTTACTGTACTGATAACTCCCCAAAAGAATCTGGATTGTGGTGAGGTGTTGGAGAATTAAAGTCTCCAACCAGTGGAAAAATTTAGCCCCGGCACGGTTACTCCGATGCCTCATTAGCACACTAATAGGCCCTTGGGAACTCATTCCCAGTAAGGAGTTTCTGGTGTTTGTGGGCCAAAGGAAGCCACCAGTTGTTGCGAGAATCTCCTTTTTCCCCCTACTTAGCAAGTCTCTCTTAGGAGACTTGCTAGGCCAGCTGCCTTTAGTGTTAGATTATCTCTGTAAACAGGAAAGTCTCCTCACTAGATTCTCACTGTAAACAGGAAAGTCTCCTCACTGTTATTTCACAAGTATTTGGAGAAGTCAAGATTAATGTTATCTAGCCTTAAGGAGATAATAGCTAGGAGATAATTAGTTCTACCTCAGTTGTATACAGTTCCTTGTCTTGATATCTATAATCTTTGTAGTCACTACCTCCTGTAATTAGAAAGGCATTTGTACCAAGTTCCTGCCCTCACAGTAGGAAATTTCCTCCACTTTTGTATTTGAGACAAATGTCATGCTGTATTGATCTTTTACCCTGTAATTGTAAAATTGGTTTCTAACCCTATATAAACCCTGGCCCTCTTGGAATAAAGTATGCATTGGTTCACTCGCCTTGCATCCCCCGTGTCCTGATTTCGACTGCAGTTACCCAGGTTCAACATCTGGCGTCCGGACCCAGGGACCTGACAATTGATCCACAGGAGATTGCGGAACTGCCGAGCTCTCGAGTGAGGTGAGAGATATTTTTAATTCACAGGAGACAAGGGATCTGTGTGTAATTCACAGGAGACAAGGGATCTGTGTGGTGAGCTCCTATTCTTAAAAAATTACGGGGTTATGGGACAAGCTAAACCAACTCCATTTTCTAATTTTATCCACCATGTATTGAAACGGGACGGAGCTATGGTCTCGTGTTCACAAAGAGATGAGTGTGTACAGGTAGTGGAGTATAATCTATGGTTCCCAGAGGGAGATACTTTAGATTTAGAAGTCTGGGAACGAGTAGAGAATAATATGGAAAATGAATATCGGTGTGGAGACAAGGTTCCAGTTACATTTTGGTCTGTTTGGGCATTAATACATACAGCCGTGAGCATGATGTCTCCTGATGCTATCATAACATCAGCTGCTGAGCCAGAGGCTGACGTGGAAAAAGCTATGAAGGCTTATAATTTGTCCGGGGAGGTAAAAACTCAAATTGGGCAGGAGCTAAAAGACATGGCAACACCTGAACTATCTCCTGTCAGTTTTGTTAAAGAAAAATTAACATCAAATAAGCCTTCAGCCTCTACCTATGCTCCTTCAGAGAATGATGATAATTTAGGCAGCTCAGCAGTGCAGTCAAAGTGCTACAGATGCTCTTTCGATCTGCCAGGGGCAGTCAGGAAGGTGAAAGTAAAGAACAAATAATTGCGGCCGTGGAGCCCACTTTTACTTTAATTAATCTAAGTCCTATGGTTCTGCCTCTCTCTCTTGCTATCAAACTTTTCCTGTCATTGAACCCCCTCCAACCAGAAGTGTGGCACAGCCCCGTCATTATCAAGATATTGACCAGATTCACTCAATTTAGGACAGCTGTAATACAGGGCCGTCTCATGGCTCCCTTCCAGTGAAGGAGGCTTCCCCATCATCTTTTCTTTACAACCAGGCACTAGCAGGGGAGCTGACACTCCCTGTTTTAGTCCATCAGCCTGGAATTGGGGAAGGACTAGTGATTTTTCTTTTACTTCTTAAGAGAATTTTTACTGCAATTGCACTTTTAATTTGCGCCTGCGCTGCATGTTTCATGTGTCTTTGTCCTTGTTTGATTAGTTGTGTTTCGTGTGGAGTGCTAAATTGGGAAAGAAGTCCTCTGGTGAGCGGCCTCGGCAGGTTGATTGCCAGGGGATGGAAATCTCCACTGGGGAGGATCCCCCTGAGAATTTTCAGGGCCCTATGGACTTTCCATCACTCTGGCTGGCAGCTTGTGGACGCTGGACATGCCATCCAAGGCGTAAAAGCCTCTGTTTCTATGTTCTGTTTTGTCTTGACTAGTTTTGTCTTTGAGATTGGTACCAGTTTTAAACATAAACTTTTGTTTCCCTTATTTCTGTTGTCCATTTACATGTCTATGGGCAAAACATTTACTAGGTACTGTGTCTCCTTCTGCAAGAAGGCAGAAAAAGTGCAGGCTGCTAAGAGCTGAGTTCAAACAGCCGGCTAGGCTAATCTTAGCCTGAGAGTAAACACTAAGAGTCAAGTGCTAGGTGGACTCAGTAATACTCCAGGGGACCCCAACCCAGTTATCTTCAGCTAAAAATTAATTAGTATGCTAAGATACTTTGCTAAAACTAATAGGCCCTAGTGAATAAGACTAATCAATGCTAAAATCATTCATTAAAGGTTTTGTTTTAAGTTTTGGTCATTACAAGAGTAAGATTGGAAAATATACCTTTTGCCACTAAAAAATGTACGGCTGATAGTTGTTTGGACTGCTTTTAAGTTCTGTTTACATTAATACCTACATATGTGAATGTATGTATGTGTGTGTGCGCGCGCACAAATGTATGTGGGTGTGAATGTGTTCAAGATTAAAAATGTATGATGTAAAAATAGGTTAGTTTAACTTTAAACTTCAAAAGATCATAGAATTTGGGCATTACCAAAAGCTTTAAAGGATTATTTATTTTGAAAGGAAGTATAGTTAAAAATTCTTTAATTCATGGTTAAAAATAAATAAATAAATAAATAAATAAGAACTTAGCAAGGGCCCTTGAACCTATCCTCAGTAGTGAGGGGTAAACTGACAAAAGTACAGTTTAGCCATCCACGTGATGGGACAGCCGTAGGGTGGCGTCCATTCATAGTGGGAGAGGGCAAGCTGGCCCCAAGGCAGTTCATCAAGCTCTAAGGAGTAGGATGGAGATAGGCCCATTCTATAGGACAGGCCAATGGAGGCCTTTCTTTTATTTCTTTTGTTTTCAGGTAAACATTGGAAACCTCATGGTAAAATGTATGATTTGACTGATACTTCTAAAAATTGCCCCTTAGGATGGATTAAAATTGGAATATCTTAAAGGAGAGTTAAAAGTTTATTTACCTGATATAACTCGATTCCTGTACAGGTTTGCAATTTGGATGTATTAAAAAGGCAAATATGCTAACTCTGAAATCTCATGGTTATAATTCTGGGGCACACTGCTAAGTGTACTCTTGTTACAATTGTTTTGGGTATCACTTTAATGAATCAGGTACTAAATTTTTTAAGTGTAAACTGTACTGTAACAGTAAGATTAACTATCTTAAGTCACATATAATCAGGTAAATATTTTAAAGTATATAAACTAATGGGGGATAGAAGTACACAACTTTCATTAACTCTCTGTATATAGGAAAATGGCTCTTTTAAAGCAGACAACCAGGAGGCAATGTGCCCCCTGGGCCTCAGTTTTTCTATGCAAATACAGGCTGAGGTAAAGGTGTGAAAGCCTCTACTTTAAAAGGTTTTAGAATGCCTTTCTAGATAAGAAATTTGGAAGTGAAAAACAAGCAGCATGAAGCAATGGGTGATACCTAGGCTCCAGATTTCTTTTAATACAACCAGGCTTGGTAAAAGACTTGAGATCAAAAATGTATTCTGAGATATGAAATTTAAAATGTTTGTTTTAAGTTGGATATAGGAAAACGATGGCTATCAAGATGATTGTTTAATTACTACTCCAGTTTGTTTTACAGGTTTTCAATAAAATGATTTATTATTTGCTGCACCTGATAAAAATATTGTATCAAAATTGTTACAAATTTTGCCTTTAGACTTTCAACAGTATGATTTAATAATTGCCCCTGATAAAATTCATTTAAACAGAAGAACCATTTAAGTATCTGGGATATTTAGTTAAAAGACAAGTAATTACCCCCCAATTAATAAAAATTCGTACTGAAGAGTTTAAAACTCTTAATAATTTTCAAAAGTTACTAGGGACATCAATTGGCTTTGCCCTTCCTTAGGAATTCTGGTAATTCCCAGAATTCCTAACCTATTTTCCATCCTTCAAGGAGATTCGGACTTAAAAAGCCCCCAAAAATTAACTGATGAGGCACGTCAGGAGCTACTTCTAGTGGAAAAGGCCCTGGCTCAAAATTCCTTAGCTTGGGTAGACCTATCTGCCCCTATTGGGTTGCTAATTTTACTTACCAAAGACTACCCTACAGGGGTGCTAGCTCAGTACAATAAGCCTTTGGAATGGATATATACCAAACACACTTTCTCCAAAACGTTATCCACCTATCCAGAGATGATCAGTTTCATTATCATGCAAGGCCGTAAGAGATGCCTGCAAATCAGTGGGCAAGACGCCTACTTCATTATCACCCCTATACCTAAACAGCAGTTTGAGTTTATGTTACAAACCTCTGATCTTCTCCCTCTGGCTTTAAATGGCTTTACAGGGGAAATTTTATACCATTTACCTTCTAGTCCTCTTTGGCAATTTTTTCAAAGACAAACTTATGTTATTGATAATATTTTACTCTCTGAGCCCATTCTAAATGCTCCCAATGTTTTTGTAGATGGTACTAAAAATAACAAATGTGCTTTCTGGACAGAAGATAAATATCAAGTTTTCTTTACCCCTTGGCAATCAGCACAACAAAATGAGTTACAGGCTATTATATATGCTCTGGAAAATTTCTTGATACCTTTTAATTTAATTACTGACTCTGCTTATGCAGCACATGTTTTATGCAATATATACTCTGCTGTTATTTCTCAAATAAAACCCCCACTAAGTTCACTATTTAAACAATTACAGAACCTGTTGCGCCAGAGGCAACACTCTTTGTATGTAGTCCATATTCGAGCTCATTCTAATTTGCCAGGTCCTATGGCATATGGTAATGCTAAAGTAGATGCTTTAGTCTCTTTTGCCTCAGCAGAAGAAGATCATGCTGCCCGGCACTCTAATGCAGGTCATTTACATGTTACTTATAAAATTCCCTTTAAACAAGCTAAACAAATCATTGCTAACTGTCCTACTTACAGACCCTTACATCTGCAAACTCTTCCCCACGGTGCAAATCCTCGAGGATTGGCTCCTAACAAAATTTACCAAATGGATGTAACGCACATCCCTGAATTTGGCCGCTTACAATATGTGCATGTATCCATTGATACATATTCTTCTTTTATTTGGGCAACTCCTCTACCAGGGGAAAAAGGGACTCATGTCATTCAACATTTACTAGAAACATTCGCAGTCATGGGGATTCCTTCTCAAATAAAAACTGACAATGCACCAACTTATTCCAGTAAACAAGTACGAAAATTTTTAGAATTTCATAACATTTTTCATGTTACAGGAATTGAATACAATCCTCAAGGTCAAGGTATAGTAGAAAGAGCTCATTATACATTAAAAACACAAATTAAAAAACTAAAGAGGGGGAGTATGGATAGTACTGAGGGATATGCAACTTCTATGAAAAGTATTTACAAAACAGCCCAAGCCGTTATTGCAGAAGCACTATTTGTCCTTAACTTTTTAAATTTGTCTCAAGGAGGTGTTTTAGCAAGAGCTGAGCGACACTTCCTAGCTCCGCCTATGCAAAACAAACCGCAGCCGGTTTGGATTAGATTGGGGGTTGGGCTAAATTGGGTCCCCGGGGAGTTGTTAACCCAGGGGCGAGGGTATGCTTATGTTTCTACAGAAGACAGCCCATCTTTCTAGCACCTGCTCCAGTGGATCCAGCAACAAACACCCCTCTGTGCATCAAGACCGGGGTGAAACATTCTCATCCAAGTGATAAGGCCATTCTAATGGACAGGTGTGCACTGGTAACCTGTAGGGGCTACATCAGAGGTAATGTATTGGGCCTATATTTCTAACCCTCCTTTATGTCCATACTTATGGACAAAAGCCCCTGTCTCTTTTACATCTATTACTAATTTACTCTCTCCCCCTATGGGTCTGGCATTCCAGTCTTTCCTATGGAAGAGGAAAGATCATTTAACTTCTCTTATTCTCAGTTCTCTAAAGCTATCTGTCAAGGCCGCTCCCCATGTTACCCTTTTAGATATCAATATTGGATTCAGCATGGAGGTTCATATAACTCCAGTAGAACTCGGCTGATTAGACTGTCTTCCTGGTCTGTGGGATCTCATACCTATAAATTAGATAATTATCCTAGCCCTGCTGGCCTGCCTAAATGTGACAATTTTACTTATCTGAACCTGAACTTTTTCCAACTATTTGGAATACATCCCAGCATACTTGGTATGATTGGGGACCTTTTGGTGTGTAGTTGAAAAACTGCACTGAATATAACTCATCTTGTGACCCTACTTTATCTATGAACATGTCCAATGCCATGTCTGCTAAACAGCTTTTAGGGTGGTTTGGAGCAGGCTTTGGTGACCCCCGGCCTGCTCTCGCCCATGGAAACAGGCTATTTCCTCCACAACGTCATCTCTGGAAATTAGCAGCTTCTCTGGCTCCTGTATTGCTGGCCAATGGAACTTACTCAGGAACTAAAAGATCCTCGGCCTCCTACAACTTCACAGTTGTAAAGACCTATAATATCTCTGCTTGTGTTCATTTTCCACATGTACTGATGGTCGGCCCCATAAACATAACTAAGAATGCCATTACCTGCATAAATTGTAAATTGTATACTTGTTTGAATAACAATGTCACCTTTAATTTTAGTCAAGATAGGATCATGATTTTAACCCAGCGCAACTCCCTTTGGGTTCCTGTTCGCATGCATCGTCCCTGGGCTGGAGGACCTGTACAAGGATTGGTAATGCAGTTTTTCAAGCGGCTTCTGAGGAGGAGTCGTCGTGCCATTGGACTGATTATTGCAGGACTTGTTGGACTGATTGCCATTGCTACAACTGCAGCAGTATCCGGAGCCGCATTGCGACAATCTGTACAAACTCATGACTTTATGGTGCAGTGGCACCAGGACTCCCACAATCTGTGGCAACACCAGCTGGAAGTAAATGCCCACCTTCAAGATGAGATAGAAGCTGTTAAAGGAGGAGTGTTTTGGCTTGGACAGAAATATCTGGCTTTACAGCAAAGATTGTTTTTGACTTGCGATTGGAATTCTAGTCATGTCTGTGTAACACCTTATAAATATAATGCCTCTGAATATGAATGGAATGATATACAAATGCTTATAGATGGAGCCCTACTAAATGGTACGTTAAGTGAACAAAGCTTGTACAGGGAGGATTTTGAAGCTTTTCAAAAGGAATTGCCAGATGCCTCCTCTATTGATGACATAGCCCAAGGACTAGCTCAGACCTTAGAAGGACTAGACCCTAGGGGGTGGTGGCAAAGTATTACCCATAGTGTTGGAAGTGCTTTTATTGCCTTAATACTTATGATATGTGTCTTTTTCTTAGGATATTGTTCTATCATAGCTATAATGAAGCGTTACACTAGGAATAATTCCTCTGATGTTTTACTCACTGCCCTTAAACTTTCTAGAGAAGCGGCTGTGGAAAATTAATAAAATTAATAAAATTAATAAAAAAGGGGGAATTGTTGGAGAATTAAAGTCTCCAACCAGTGGAAAAATTTAGCCCCGGCACGGTTACTCCGATGCCTCATTAGCACACTAATAGGCCCTTGGGAACTCATTCCCAGTAAGGAGTTTCTGGTGTTTGTGGGCCAAAGGAAGCCACCAGTTGTTGCGAGAATCTCCTTTTTCCCCCTACTTAGCAAGTCTCTCTTAGGAGACTTGCTAGGCCAGCTGCCTTTAGTGTTAGATTATCTCTGTAAACAGGAAAGTCTCCTCACTAGATTCTCACTGTAAACAGGAAAGTCTCCTCACTGTTATTTCACAAGTATTTGGAGAAGTCAAGATTAATGTTATCTAGCCTTAAGGAGATAATAGCTAGGAGATAATTAGTTCTACCTCAGTTGTATACAGTTCCTTGTCTTGATATCTATAATCTTTGTAGTCACTACCTCCTGTAATTAGAAAGGCATTTGTACCAAGTTCCTGCCCTCACAGTAGGAAATTTCCTCCACTTTTGTATTTGAGACAAATGTCATGCTGTATTGATCTTTTACCCTGTAATTGTAAAATTGGTTTCTAACCCTATATAAACCCTGGCCCTCTTGGAATAAAGTATGCATTGGTTCACTCGCCTTGCATCCCCCGTGTCCTGATTTCGACTGCAGTTACCCAGGTTCAACATCTGGCGTCCGGACCCAGGGACCTGACAATTGATCCACAGGAGATTGCGGAACTGCCGAGCTCTCGAGTGAGGTGAGAGATATTTTTAATTCACAGGAGACAAGGGATCTGTGTGTAATTCACAGGAGACAAGGGATCTGTGTGGTGAGCTCCTATTCTTAAAAAATTACGGGGTTATGGGACAAGCTAAACCAACTCCATTTTCTAATTTTATCCACCATGTATTGAAACGGGACGGAGCTATGGTCTCGTGTTCACAAAGAGATGAGTGTGTACAGGTAGTGGAGTATAATCTATGGTTCCCAGAGGGAGATACTTTAGATTTAGAAGTCTGGGAACGAGTAGAGAATAATATGGAAAATGAATATCGGTGTGGAGACAAGGTTCCAGTTACATTTTGGTCTGTTTGGGCATTAATACATACAGCCGTGAGCATGATGTCTCCTGATGCTATCATAACATCAGCTGCTGAGCCAGAGGCTGACGTGGAAAAAGCTATGAAGGCTTATAATTTGTCCGGGGAGGTAAAAACTGAAATTGGGCAGGAGCTAAAAGACATGGCAACACCTGAACTATCTCCTGTCAGTTTTGTTAAAGAAAAATTAACATCAAATAAGCCTTCAGCCTCTACCTATGCTCCTTCAGAGAATGATGATAATTTAGGCAGCTCAGCAGTGCAGTCAAAGTGCTACAGATGCTCTTTCGATCTGCCAGGGGCAGTCAGGAAGGTGAAAGTAAAGAACAAATAATTGCGGCCGTGGAGCCCACTTTTACTTTAATTAATCTAAGTCCTATGGTTCTGCCTCTCTCTCTTGCTATCAAACTTTTCCTGTCATTGAACCCCCTCCAACCAGAAGTGTGGCACAGCCCCGTCATTATCAAGATATTGACCAGATTCACTCAATTTAGGACAGCTGTAATACAGGGCCGTCTCATGGCTCCCTTCCAGTGAAGGAGGCTTCCCCATCATCTTTTCTTTACAACCAGGCACTAGCAGGGGAGCTGACACTCCCTGTTTTAGTCCATCAGCCTGGAATTGGGGAAGGACTAGTGATTTTTCTTTTACTTCTTAAGAGAATTTTTACTGCAATTGCACTTTTAATTTGCGCCTGCGCTGCATGTTTCATGTGTCTTTGTCCTTGTTTGATTAGTTGTGTTTCGTGTGGAGTGCTAAATTGGGAAAGAAGTCCTCTGGTGAGCGGCCTCGGCAGGTTGATTGCCAGGGGATGGAAATCTCCACTGGGGAGGATCCCCCTGAGAATTTTCAGGGCCCTATGGACTTTCCATCACTCTGGCTGGCAGCTTGTGGACGCTGGACATGCCATCCAAGGCGTAAAAGCCTCTGTTTCTATGTTCTGTTTTGTCTTGACTAGTTTTGTCTTTGAGATTGGTACCAGTTTTAAACATAAACTTTTGTTTCCCTTATTTCTGTTGTCCATTTACATGTCTATGGGCAAAACATTTACTAGGTACTGTGTCTCCTTCTGCGTAGGTAGCTGTTTATCAGTAAATATCTCCACTGAGCTTTAGAAAAGCAGTAGCTTAATAAATTAAGTACTTCCTGGTATGGTTACTGTACTGGTAACTCCCCAAAAGAATCTGGATTGTGGTGAGGGAACAGAGAAAAAAGCTCATTTAGGACCTGCACTTACGAAGGGGGTAGGCAGCTGTATATCAGGGAGTAAACCTTCTGAGAATAAAAACAGCTGGAGCTTGTTAAGGTAATTACACAGGAGAAAGGATAAAGTACTGGAAACTCCTCAGAAGAATCTGATTTGTGGTGAGGGGAGAGAGATAAAAGCTCATTTAGGAACGACATAAACATGCTGCGTAGGTAGCTGTTTATCAGTAAATATCTCCACTGAGCTTTAGAAAAGCAGTAGCTTAATAAATTAAGTACTTCCTGGTATGGTTACTGTACTGGTAACTCCCCAAAAGAATCTGGATTGTGGTGAGGGAACAGAGAAAAAAGCTCATTTAGGACCTGCACTTACGAAGGGGGTAGGCAGCTGTATATCAGGGAGTAAAGCTTCTGAGAATAAAAACAGCTGCAGCTTGTTAAGGTAATTACACAGGGGAAAGGATAATGTACTGGGAACTCCTCAGAAGAATCTGATTTGTGGTGAGGGGAGAGAGATAAAAGCTCATTTAGGAACGACATGAACATGCTGCGTAGGTAGCTGTTTATCAGTAAATATCTCCCCTGAGATTAAGAAAAGCAGTAGCTTAATAAATTAAGTACTTCCTGGTATGGTTACTGTACTGATAACTCCCCAAAAGAATCTGGATTGTGGTGAGGGAACAGAGAAAAAAGCTCATTTAGGACCTGCACTTACGAAGGGGGTAGGCAGCTGTATATCAGGGAGTAAACCTTCTGAGAATAAAAACAGCTGGAGCTTGTTAAGGTAATTACACAGGAGAAAGGATAAAGTACTGGGAACTCCTCAGAAGAATCTGATTTGTGGTGAGGGGAGAGAGATAAAAGCTCATTTAGGAACGACATGAACATGCTGCGTAGGTAGCTGTTTATCAGTAAATATCTCCACTGAGCTTTAGAAAAGCAGTAGCTTAATAAATTAAGTACTTCCTGGTATGGTTACTGTACTGGTAACTCCCCAAATGAATCTGGATTGTGGTGAGGGAACAGAGAAAAAAGCTCATTTAGGACCTGCACTTACGAAGGGGGTAGGCAGCTGTATATCAGCGAGTAAAGCTTCTGAGAATATAAACAGCTGCAGCTTGTTAAGGTAATTACACAGGGGAAAGGATAATGTACTGGGAACTCCTCAGAAGAATCTGATTCGTGGTGAGGGGAGAGAGATAAAAGCTCATTTGGGAACGACATGAACATGCTGCGTAGGTAGCTGTTTATCAGTAAATATCTCCACTGAGATTAAGAAAAGCAGTAGCTTAATAAATTAAGTACTTCCTGGTATGGTTACTGTACTGGTAACTCCCCAAAAGAATCTGGATTGTGGTGAGGGAACAGAGAAAAAAGCTCATTTAGGACCTGCACTTACGAAGGGGGTAGGCAGCTGTATATCAGGGAGTAAACCTTCTGAGAATAAAAACAGTTGGAGCTTGTTAAGGTAATTACACAGGGGAAAGGATAATGTACTGGGAACTCCTCAGAAGAACCTGATTTGTGGTGAGGGGAGAGAGATAAAAGCTCATTTAGGAACGACATAAACATGCTACTTAGGTAGGTGTTTATCAGTAAATATCTCCACTGAGATTAAGAAAAGCAGTAGGTTAATAAATTAAGTCCTTCCTGGTATGGTTACTGTACTGGTAACACCCCAAAAGAATCTGGATTGTGGTGAGCTAACAGAGAAAAAAGCTCATTTAGGACCTGCACTTACGAAGGGGGTAGTAAGCTGTATATCAGGGAGTAAACCTTCTGAGAATAAAAACAGCTGGAGCTTGTTAAGGTAATTACACAGGGGAAAGGATAATGTACTGGGAACTCCTCAGAAGAATCTGATTTGTGGTGAGGGGAGAGAGATAAAAGCTCATTTAGGAACGAAATTAACGTGCTGCGTAGGTAGCTGTTTATCAGTAAATATCTCCACTGAGATTAAGAAAAGCAGTAGCTTAATAAATTAAGTACTTCCTGGTATGGTTACTGTACTGGTAACTCCCCAAAAGAATCTGGATTGTGGTGAGGGAACAGAGAAAAAAGCTCATTTAGGACCTGCACTTACGAAGGGGGTAGGCAGCTGTATATCAGGGAGTAAACCTTCTGAGAATAAAAACAGCTGGAGCTTGTTAAGGTAATTACACAGGAGAAAGGATAAAGTACTGGGAACTCCTCAGAAGAATCTGATTTGTGGTGAGGGGAGAGAGATAAAAGCTCATTTAGGAACGACATGAACATGCTGCTTAGGTAGCTGTTTATCAGTAAATATCTCCACTGAGCTTTAGAAAAGCAGTAGCTTAATAAATTAAGTACTTCCTGGTATGGTTACTGTACTGGTAACTCCCCAAAAGAATCTGGATTGTGGTGAGGGAACAGAGAAAAAAGCTCATTTAGGACCTGCACTTACGAAGGGGTTAGGCAGCTGTATATCAGGGAGTAAAGCTTCTGAGAATAAAAACAGCTGCAGCTTGTTAAGGTAATTACACAGGGGAAAGGATAATGTACTGGGAACTCCTCAGAAGAATCTGATTTGTGGTGAGGGGAGAGAGATAAAAGCTCATTTAGGAACGACATGAACATGCTGCGCAGGTAGCTGTTTATCAGTAAATATCTCCACTGAGATTAAGAAAAGCAGTAGCTTAATAAATTAAGTACTTCCTGGTATGGTTACTGTACTGGTAACACCCCAAAAGAATCTGGATTGTGGTGAGGGAACAGAGAAAAAAGCTCATTTAGGACCTGCACTTACGAAGGGGGTAGGCAGCTGTATATCAGGGAGTAAAGCTTCTGAGAATAAAAACAGCTGGAGCTTGTTAAGGTAATTACACAGGGGAAAGGATAATGTACTGGGAACTCCTCAGAAGAATCTGATTTGTGGTGAGGGGAGAGAGATAAAAGCTCATTTAGGAACGAAATGAACGTGCTGCGTAGGTAGCTGTTTATCAGTAAATATCTCCACTGAGCTTTAGAAAAGCAGTAGCTTAATAAATTAAGTACTTCCTGGTATGATTACTGTACTGGTAACTCCCCAAAAGAATCTGGATTGTGGTGAGGGAACAGAGAAAAAAGCTCATTTAGGACCTGCACTTACGAAGGGGGTAGGCAGCTGTATATCAGGGAGTAAACCTTCTGAGAATAAAAACAGCTGGAGCTTGTTAAGGTAATTACACAGGAGAAAGGATAAAGTACTGGGAACTCCTCAGAAGAATCTGATTTGTGGTGAGGGGAGAGAGATAAAAGCTCATTTAGGAACGACATGAACATGCTGCGTAGGTAGCTGTTTATCAGTAAATATCTCCACTGAACTTTAGAAAAGCAGTAGCTTAATAAATTAAGTACTTCCTGGTATGGTTACTGTACTGGTAACTCCCCAAAAGAATCTGGATTGTGGTGAGGGAACAGAGAAAAAAGCTCATTTAGGACCTGCACTTACGAAGTGGGTAGGCAGCAGTATAACAGGGAGTAAAGCTTCTGAGAATAAAAACAGTTGTAGCTTGTTAAGGTAATTACACAGGGGAAAGGATAATGTACTGGGAACTCCTCAGAAGAATCTGATTTGTGGTGAGGGGAGAGAGATAAAAGCTCATTTAGGAACGACATGAACATGCTGCGTAGGTAGCTGTTTATCAGTAAATATCTCCACTGAGATTAAGAAAAGCAGTAGCTTAATAAATTAAGTACTTCCTGGTATGGTTACTGTACTGGTAACTCCCCAAAAGAATCTGGATCGTGGTGAGGGAACAGAGAAAAAAGCTCATTTAGGACCTGCACTTACGAAGGGGGTAGGCAGCTGTATATCAGGGAGTAAACCTTCTGAGAATAAAAACAGCTGGAGCTTGTTAAGGTAATTACACAGGGGAAAGGATAATGTACTGGGAACTCCTCAGAAGAATCTGATTTGTGGTGAGGGGAGAGAGATAAAAGCTCATTTAGGAACGACATGAACATGCTGCGTAGGTAGCTGTTTATCAGTAAATATCTCCACTGAGATTAAGAAAAGCAGTAGCTTAATAAATTAAGTACTTCCTGGTATGGTTACTGTACTGGTAACTCCCCAAAAGAATCTGGATTGTGGTGAGGGAACAGAGAAAAAAGCTCATTTAGGACCTGCACGTACGAAGGGGGTAGGCAGCTGTATATCAGGGAGTAAAGCTTCTGAGAATAAAAACAGCTGGAGCTTGTTAAGGTAATTACACAGGGGAAAGGATAATGTACTGGGAACTCCTCAGAAGAATCTGATTTGTGGTGAGGGGAGAGAGATAAAAGCTCATTTAGGAACGACATGAACATGCTGCGTAGGTAGCTGTTTATCAGTAAATATCTCCACTGAGATTAAGAAAAGCAGTAGCTTAATAAATTAAGTACTTCTTGGTATGGTTACTGTACTGGTAACTCCCCAAAAGAGTCTGGATTGTGGTGAGGGAACAGAGAAAAAAGCTCATTTAGGACCTGCACTTACGAAGGGGGTAGGCAGCTGTATATCAGGGAGTAAAGCTTCTGAGAATAAAAACAGCTGCAGCTTGTTAAGGTAATTACACAGGGGAAAGGATAAAGTACTGGGAACTCCTCAGAAGAATCTGATTTGTGGTGAGGGGAGAGAGATAAAAGCTCATTTAGGAACGACATGAACATGCTGCGTAGGTAGCTGTTTATCAGTAAATATCTCCACTGAACTTTAGAAAAGCAGTAGCTTAATAAATTAAGTACTTCCTGGTATGGTTACTGTACTGGTAACTCCCCAAAAGAATCTGGATTGTGGTGAGGGAACAGAGAAAAAAGCTCATTTAGGACCTGCACTTACGAAGTGGGTAGGCAGCAGTATAACAGGGAGTAAAGCTTCTGAGAATAAAAACAGCTGGAGCTTGTTAAGGTAATTACACAGGGGAAAGGATAATGTACTGGGAACTCCTCAGAAGAATCTGATTTGTGGTGAGGGGAGAGAGATAAAAGCTCATTTAGGAACGACATGAACATGCTGCGTAGGTAGCTGTTTATCAGTAAATATCTCCACTGAGATTAAGAAAAGCAGTAGCTTAATAAATTAAGTACTTCTTGGTATGGTTACTGTACTGGTAACTCCCCAAAAGAGTCTGGATTGTGGTGAGGGAACAGAGAAAAAAGCTCATTTAGGACCTGCACTTACGAAGGGGGTAGGCAGCTGTATATCAGGGAGTAAAGCTTCTGAGAATAAAAACAGCTGCAGCTTGTTAAGGTAATTACACAGGGGAAAGGATAATGTACTGGGAACTCCTCAGAAGAATCTGATTTGTGGTGAGGGGAGAGAGATAAAAGCTCATTTAGGAACGACATGAACATGCTGCGTAGGTAGCTGTTTATCAGTAAATATCTCCACTGAGATTAAGAAAAGCAGTAGCTTAATAAATTAAGTACTTCCTGGTATGGTTACTGTACTGGTAACTCCCCAAAAGAATCTGGATTGTGGTGAGGGAACAGAGAAAAAAGCTCATTTAGGACCTGCACTTACGAAGGGGGTAGGCAGCTGTATATCAGGGAGTAAACCTTCTGAGAATAAAAACAGCTGGAGCTTGTTAAGGTAATTACACAGGGGAAAGGATAATGTACTGGGAACTCCTCAGAAGAATCTGATTTGTGGTGAGGGGAGAGAGATAAAAGCTCATTTAGGAACGACATGAACATGCTGCGTAGGTAGCTGTTTATCAGTAAATATCTCCACTGAGATTAAGAAAAGCAGTAGCTTAATAAATTAAGTATTTCCTGGTTTGGTTACTGTACTGGTAACTCCCCAAAAGAATCTGGATTGTGGTGAGGGAACAGAGAAAAAAGCTCATTTAGGACCTGCACTTACGAAGGGGGTAGGCAGCTGTATATCAGGGACTAAACCTTCTGAGAATAAAAACAGCTGGAGCTTGTTAAGGTAATTACACAGGGGAAAGGATAATGTACTGGGAACTCCTCAGAAGAATCTGATTTGTGGTGAGGGGAGAGAGATAAAAGCTCATTTAGGAACGACATGAACATGCTGCGTAGGTAGCTGTTTATCAGTAAATATATCCACTGAGATTAAGAAAAGCAGTAGCTTAATAAATTAAGTACTTCCTGGTATGGTTACTGTACTGGT
Source organism: Perognathus longimembris pacificus (assembly GCF_023159225.1). NCBI lineage: Eukaryota > Metazoa > Chordata > Mammalia > Rodentia > Heteromyidae > Perognathus > Perognathus longimembris. Next base: position 14,288 of record NW_025961131.1, on the reverse strand, counting down.
AACTCCCCAAAAGAATCTGGATTGTGGTGAGGGAACAGAGAAAAAAGCTCATTTAAGAAACTTACGAAGGGGGTAGGCAGCTGTATATCAGGGAGTAAACCTTCTGAGAATAAAAACAGCTGGAGCTTGTTAAGGTAATTACACAGGAGAAAGGATAAAGTACTGGGAACTCTTCAGAAGAATCTGATTTGTGGTGAGGGGAGAGAGAAAAAAGCTCATTTAAGAACGACATGAACATGCTGCGTAGGTAGCTGTTTATCAGTAAATATCTCCACTGAGCTTTAGAAAAGCAGTAGCTTAATAAATTAGGTACTTCCTGGTATGGTTACTGTACTGGTAACTCCCCAAAAGAATCTGGATTGTGGTGAGGGAACAGAGAAAAAAGCTCATTTAGGACCTGCACTTACGAAGGGGGTAGCCAGCTGTATATCAGGGAGTAAAGCTTCTGAGAATAAAAACAGCTGCAGCTTGTTAAGGTAATTACACAGGGGAAAGGATAATGTACTGGGAACTCCTCAGAAGAATCTGATTTGTGGTGAGGGGAGAGAGATAAAAGCTCATTTAGGAACGACATGAACATGCTGCGTAAGAAGCTGTTTATCAGTAAATATCTCCACTGAGATTAAGAAAAGCAGTAGCTTAATAAATTAATTACTTCCTGGTATGGTTACTGTACTGGTAACTCCCCAAAAGAATCTGGATTGTGGTGAGGGAACAGAGAAAAAAGCTCATTTAGGACCTGCACTTACGAAGGGGGTAGGCAGCTGTATATCAGGGAGTAAAGCTTCTGAGAATAAAAACAGCTGCAGCTTGTTAAGGTAATTACACAGGGGAAAGGATAATGTACTGGGAACTCCTCAGAAGAATCTGATTTGTGGTGAGGGGAGAGAGATAAAAGCTCATTTAGGAACGACATGAACATGCTGCGTAGGTAGCTGTTTATCAGTAAATATCTCCACTGAGATTAAGAAAAGCAGTAGCTTAATAAATTAAGTACTTCCTGGTATGGTTACTCTACTGATAACTCCCCAAAAGAATCTGGATTGTGGTGAGGGAACAGAGAAAAAAGCTCATTTAGGACCTGCACTTACGAAGGGGGTAGGCAGCTGTATATCAGGGAGTAAACCTTCTGAGAATAAAAACAGCTGGAGCTTGTTAAGGTAATTACACAGGAGAAAGGATAAAGTACTGGGAACTCCTCAGAAGAATCTGATTTGTGGTGAGGGGAGAGAGATAAAAGCTCATTTAGGAACGACATGAACATGCTGCGTAGGTAGCTGTTTATCAGTAAATATCTCCACTGAGCTTTAGAAAAGCAGTAGCTTAATAAATTAAGTACTTCCTGGTATGGTTACTGTACTGGTAACTCCCCAAATGAATCTGGATTGTGGTGAGGGAACAGAGAAAAAAGCTCATTTAGGACCTGCACTTACGAAGGGGGTAGGCAGCTGTATATCAGCGAGTAAAGCTTCTGAGAATAAAAACAGCTGCAGCTTGTTAAGGTAATTACACAGGGGAAAGGATAATGTACTGGGAACTCCTCAGAAGAATCTGATTCGTGGTGAGGGGAGAGAGATAAAAGCTCATTTGGGAACGACATGAACATGCTGCGTAGGTAGCTGTTTATCAGTAAATATCTCCACTGAGATTAAGAAAAGCAGTAGCTTAATAAATTAAGTACTTCCTGGTATGGTTACTGTAGTGGTAACTCCCCAAAAGAATCTGGATTGTGGTGAGGGAACAGAGAAAAAAGCTCATTTAGGACCTGCACTTACGAAGGGGGTAGGCAGCTGTATATCAGGGAGTAAACCTTCTGAGAATAAAAACAGCTGGAGCTTGTTAAGGTAATTACACAGGGGAAAGGATAATGTACTGGGAACTCCTCAGAAGAACCTGATTTGTGGTGAGGGGAGAGAGATAATAGCTCATTTAGGAACGACATAAACATGCTACTTAGGTAGGTGTTTATCAGTAAATATCTCCACTGAGATTAAGAAAAGCAGTAGGTTAATAAATTAAGTCCTTCCTGGTATGGTTACTGTACTGGTAACACCCCAAAAGAATCTGGATTGTGGTGAGCTAACAGAGAAAAAAGCTCATTTAGGACCTGCACTTACGAAGGGGGTAGTCAGCTGTATATCAGGGAGTAAACCTTCTGAGAATAAAAACAGCTGGAGCTTGTTAAGGTAATTACACAGGGGAAAGGATAATGTACTGGGAACTCCTCAGAAGAATCTGATTTGTGGTGAGGGGAGAGAGATAAAAGCTCATTTAGGAACGAAATGAACGTGCTGCGTAGGTAGCTGTTTATCAGTAAATATCTCCACTGAGATTAAGAAAAGCAGTAGCTTAATAAATTAAGTACTTCCTGGTATGGTTACTGTACTGGTAACTCCCCAAAAGAATCTGGATTGTGGTGAGGGAACAGAGAAAAAAGCTCATTTAGGACCTGCACTTACGAAGGGGGTAGGCAGCTGTATATCAGGGAGTAAACCTTCTGAGAATAAAAACAGCTGGAGCTTGTTAAGGTAATTACACAGGAGAAAGGATAAAGTACTGGGAACTCCTCAGAAGAATCTGATTTGTGGTGAGGGGAGAGAGATAAAAGCTCATTTAGGAACGACATGAACATGCTGCTTAGGTAGCTGTTTATCAGTAAATATCTCCACTGAGCTTTAGAAAAGCAGTAGCTTAATAAATTAAGTACTTCCTGGTATGGTTACTGTACTGGTAACTCCCCAAAAGAATCTGGATTGTGGTGAGGGAACAGAGAAAAAAGCTCATTTAGGACCTGCACTTACGAAGGGGTTAGGCAGCTGTATATCAGGGAGTAAAGCTTCTGAGAATAAAAACAGCTGCAGCTTGTTAAGGTAATTACACAGGGGAAAGGATAATGTACTGGGAACTCCTCAGAAGAATCTGATTTGTGGTGAGGGGAGAGAGATAAAAGCTCATTTAGGAACGACATGAACATGCTGCGCAGGTAGCTGTTTATCAGTAAATATCTCCACTGAGATTAGGAAAGCAGTAGCTTAATAAATTAAGTACTTCCTGGTATGGTTACTGTACTGGTAACACCCCAAAAGAATCTGGATTGTGGTGAGGGAACAGAGAAAAAAGCTCATTTAGGACCTGCACTTACGAAGGGGGTAGGCAGCTGTATATCAGGGAGTAAAGCTTCTGAGAATAAAAACAGCTGGAGCTTGTTAAGGTAATTACACAGGGGAAAGGATAATGTACTGGGAACTCCTCAGAAGAATCTGATTTGTGGTGAGGGGAGAGACATAAAAGCTCATTTAGGAACGAAATGAACGTGCTGCGTAGGTAGCTGTTTATCAGTAAATATCTCCACTGAGATTAAGAAAAGCAGTAGCTTAATAAATTAAGTACTTCCTGGTATGATTACTGTACTGGTAACTCCCCAAAAGAATCTGGATTGTGGTGAGGGAACAGAGAAAAAAGCTCATTTAGGACCTGCACTTACGAAGGGGGTAGGCAGCTGTATATCAGGGAGTAAACCTTCTGAGAATAAAAACAGCTGGAGCTTGTTAAGGTAATTACACAGGAGAAAGGATAAAGTACTGGGAACTCCTCAGAAGAATCTGATTTGTGGTGAGGGGAGAGAGATAAAAGCTCATTTAGGAACGACATGAACATGCTGCGTAGGTAGCTGTTTATCAGTAAATATCTCCACTGAACTTTAGAAAAGCAGTAGCTTAATAAATTAAGTACTTCCTGGTATGGTTACTGTACTGGTAACTCCCCAAAAGAATCTGGATTGTGGTGAGGGAACAGAGAAAAAAGCTCATTTAGGACCTGCACTTACGAAGTGGGTAGGCAGCAGTATAACAGGGAGTAAAGCTTCTGAGAATAAAAACAGTTGTAGCTTGTTAAGGTAATTACACAGGGGAAAGGATAATGTACTGGGAACTCCTCAGAAGAATCTGATTTGTGGTGAGGGGAGAGAGATAAAAGCTCATTTAGGAACGACATGAACATGCTGCGTAGGTAGCTGTTTATCAGTAAATATCTCCACTGAGATTAAGAAAAGCAGTAGCTTAATAAATTAAGTACTTCCTGGTATGGTTACTGTACTGGTAACTCCCCAAAAGAATCTGGATTGTGGTGAGGGAACAGAGAAAAAAGCTCATTTAGGACCTGCACTTACGAAGGGGGTAGGCAGCTGTATATCAGGGAGTAAACCTTCTGAGAATAAAAACAGCTGGAGCTTGTTAAGGTAATTACACAGGGGAAAGGATAATGTACTGGGAACTCCTCAGAAGAATCTGATTTGTGGTGAGGGGAGAGAGATAAAAGCTCATTTAGGAACGACATGAACATGCTGCGTAGGTAGCTGTTTATCAGTAAATATCTCCACTGAGATTAAGAAAAGCAGTAGCTTAATAAATTAAGTACTTCCTGGTATGGTTACTGTACTGGTAACTCCCCAAAAGAATCTGGATTGTGGTGAGGGAACAGAGAAAAAAGCTCATTTAGGACCTGCACGTACGAAGGGGGTAGGCAGCTGTATATCAGGGAGTAAAGCTTCTGAGAATAAAAACAGCTGGAGCTTGTTAAGGTAATTACACAGGGGAAAGGATAATGTACTGGGAACTCCTCAGAAGAATCTGATTTGTGGTGAGGGGAGAGAGATAAAAGCTCATTTAGGAACGACATGAACATGCTGCGTAGGTAGCTGTTTATCAGTAAATATCTCCACTGAGATTAAGAAAAGCAGTAGCTTAATAAATTAAGTACTTCTTGGTATGGTTACTGTACTGGTAACTCCCCAAAAGAGTCTGGATTGTGGTGAGGGAACAGAGAAAAAAGCTCATTTAGGACCTGCACTTACGAAGGGGGTAGGCAGCTGTATATCAGGGAGTAAAGCTTCTGAGAATAAAAACAGCTGCAGCTTGTTAAGGTAATTACACAGGGGAAAGGATAAAGTACTGGGAACTCCTCAGAAGAATCTGATTTGTGGTGAGGGGAGAGAGATAAAAGCTCATTTAGGAACATGAACATGCTGCGTAGGTAGCTGTTTATCAGTAAATATCTCCACTGAACTTTAGAAAAGCAGTAGCTTAATAAATTAAGTACTTCCTGGTATGGTTACTGTACTGGTAACTCCCCAAAAGAATCTGGATTGTGGTGAGGGAACAGAGAAAAAAGCTCATTTAGGACCTGCACTTACGAAGTGGGTAGGCAGCAGTATAACAGGGAGTAAAGCTTCTGAGAATAAAAACAGCTGGAGCTTGTTAAGGTAATTACACAGGGGAAAGGATAATGTACTGGGAACTCCTCAGAAGAATCTGATTTGTGGTGAGGGGAGAGAGATAAAAGCTCATTTAGGAACGACATGAACATGCTGCGTAGGTAGCTGTTTATCAGTAAATATCTCCACTGAGATTAAGAAAAGCAGTAGCTTAATAAATTAAGTACTTCTTGGTATGGTTACTGTACTGGTAACTCCCCAAAAGAGTCTGGATTGTGGTGAGGGAACAGAGAAAAAAGCTCATTTAGGACCTGCACTTACGAAGGGGGTAGGCAGCTGTATATCAGGGAGTAAAGCTTCTGAGAATAAAAACAGCTGCAGCTTGTTAACGTAATTACACAGGGGAAAGGATAATGTACTGGGAACTCCTCAGAAGAATCTGATTTGTGGTGAGGGAGAGAGATAAAAGCTCATTTAGGAACGACATGAACATGCTGCGTAGGTAGCTGTTTATCAGTAAATATCTCCACTGAGATTAAGAAAAGCAGTAGCTTAATAAATTAAGTACTTCCTGGTATGGTTACTGTACTGGTAACTCCCCAAAAGAATCTGGATTGTGGTGAGGGAACAGAGAAAAAAGCTCATTTAGGACCTGCACTTACGAAGGGGGTAGGCAGCTGTATATCAGGGAGTAAACCTTCTGAGAATAAAAACAGCTGGAGCTTGTTAAGGTAATTACACAGGGGAAAGGATAATGTACTGGGAACTCCTCAGAAGAATCTGATTTGTGGTGAGGGGAGAGAGATAAAAGCTCATTTAGGAACGACATGAACATGCTGCGTAGGTAGCTGTTTATCAGTAAATATCTCCACTGAGATTAAGAAAAGCAGTAGCTTAATAAATTAAGTATTTCCTGGTTTGGTTACTGTACTGGTAACTCCCCAAAAGAATCTGGATTGTGGTGAGGGAACAGAGAAAAAAGCTCATTTAGGACCTGCACTTACGAAGGGGGTAGGCAGCTGTATATCAGGGACTAAACCTTCTGAGAATAAAAACAGCTGGAGCTTGTTAAGGTAATTACACAGGGGAAAGGATAATGTACTGGGAACTCCTCAGAAGAATCTGATTTGTGGTGAGGGGAGAGAGATAAAAGCTCATTTAGGAACGACATGAACATGCTGCGTAGGTAGCTGTTTATCAGTAAATATCTCCACTGAGATTAAGAAAAGCAGTAGCTTAATAAATTAAGTACTTCCTGGTATGGTTACTGTACTGGTAACTCCCCAAAAGAATCTGGATTGTGGTGAGGGAACAGAGAAAAAAGCTCATTTAGGACACTTACGAAGGGGTAGGCAAGCTGTATATCAGGGAGTAAACCTTCTGAGAATAAATACAGCTGGAGCTTGTTAAGGTAATTACACAGGAGAAAGGATAAAGTACTGGGAACTCCTCAGAAGAATCTGATTTGTGGTGAGGGGAGAGAGAAAAAAGCTCATTTAAGAACGACATGAACATGCTGCCTAGGTAGCTGTTTATCAGTAAATATCTCCACTGAGCTTTAGAAAAGCAGTAGCTTAATAAATTAGGTACTTCCTGGTATGGTTACTGTACTGGTAACTCCCCAAAAGAATCTGGATTGTGGTGAGGGAACAGAGAAAAAAGCTCATTTAGGACCTGCACTTACGAAGGGGGTAGGCAGCTGTATATCAGGGAGTAAAGCTTCTGAGAATAAAAACAGCTGCAGCTTGTTAAGGTAATTACACAGGGGAAAGGATAATGTACTGGGAACTCCTCAGAAGAATCTGATTTGTGGTGAGGGGAGAGAGATAAAAGCTCATTTAGGAACGACATGAACATGCTGCGTAAGTAGCTGTTTATCAGTAAATATCTCCACTGAGATTAAGAAAAGCAGTAGCTTAATAAATTAATTACTTCCTGGTATGGTTACTGTACTGGTAACTCCCCAAAAGAATCTGGATTGTGGTGAGGGAACAGAGAAAAAAGCTCATTTAGGACCTGCACTTACGAAGGGGGTAGGCAGCTGTATATCAGGGACTAAACCTTCTGAGAATAAAAACAGCTGCAGCTAGTTAGGTAATTACACAGGGGAAAGGATAATGTACTGGGAACTCCTCAGAAGAATCTGCTTTGTGGTGAGGGGAGAGAGATAAAAGCTCATTTAGGAACGACATGAACATGCTGCGTAGGTAGCTGTTTATCAGTAAATATCTCCACTGAGATTAAGAAAAGCAGTAGCTTAATAAATTAAGTACTTCCTGGTATGGTTACTGTACTGATAACTCCCCAAAAGAATCTGGATTGTGGTGAGGGAACAGAGAAAAAAGCTCATTTAGGACACTTACGAAGGGGGTAGGCAGCTGTATATCAGGGAGTAAACCTTCTGAGAATAAAAAACAGCTGGAGCTTGTTAAGGTAATTACACAGGAGAAAGGATAAAGTACTGGGAACTCCTCAGAAGAATCTGATTTGTGGTGAGGGGAGAGAGATAAAAGCTCATTTAGGAACGACATGAACATGCTGGGTAGGTAGCTGTTTATCAGTAAATATCTCCACTGAGCTTTAGAAAAGCAGTAGCTTAATAAATTAGGTACTTCCTGGTATGGTTACTGTACTGGTAACTCCCCAAAAGAATCTGGATTGTGGTGAGGGAACAGAGAAAAAAGCTCATTTAGGACCTGCACTTACGAAGGGGGTAGGCAGCTGTATATCAGGGAGTAAAGCTTCTGAGAATAAAAACAGCTGCAGCTTGTTAAGGTAATTACACAGGGGAAAGGATAATGTACTGGGAACTCCTCAGAAGAATCTGATTTGTGGTGAGGGGAGAGAGATAAAAGCTCATTTAGGAACGACATGAACATGCTGCGTAAGTAGCTGTTTATCAGTAAATATCTCCACTGAGATTAAGAAAAGCAGTAGCTTAATAAATTAATTACTTCCTGGTATGGTTACTGTACTGGTAACTCCCCAAAAGAATCTGGATTGTGGTGAGGGAACAGAGAAAAAAGCTCATTTAGGACCTGCACTTACGAAGGGGGTAGGCAGCTGTATATCAGGGACTAAACCTTCTGAGAATAAAAACAGCTGCAGCTTGTTAAGGTAATTACACAGGGGAAAGGATAATGTACTGGGAACTCCTCAGAAGAATCTGATTTGTGGTGAGGGGAGAGAGATAAAAGCTCATTTAGGAACGACATGAACATGCTGCGTAGGTAGCTGTTTATCAGTAAATATCTCCACTGAGATTAAGAAAAGCAGTAGCTTAATAAATTAAGTACTTCCTGGTATGGTTACTGTACTGATAACTCCCCAAAAGAATCTGGATTGTGGTGAGGGAACAGAGAAAAAAGCTCATTTAGGACCTGCACTTACGAAGGGGGTAGGCAGCTATATATCAGGGAGTAAACCTTCTGAGAATAAAAACACCTGGAGCTTGTTAAGGTAATTACACAGGGGAAAGGATAATGTACTGGGAACTCCTCAGAAGAATCTGATTTGTGGTGAGTGGAGAGAGATAAAAGCTCATTTAGGAACGACATGAACATGCTGCGTAGGTAGCTGTTTATCAGTAAATATCTCCACTGAGATTAAGAAAAGCAGTAGTTTAATAAATTAAGTACTTCCTGGTATGGTTACTGTACTGGTAACTCCCCAAAAGAATCTGGATTGTGGTGAGGGAACAGAGAAAAAAGCTCATTTAGGACCTGCTATGACGAAGGGGGTAGGCAGCTGTATATCAGGGAGTAAACTTTCTGAGAATAAAAACAGCTGGAGCTTGTTAAGGTAATTACACAGGAGAAAGGATAAAGTACTGGGAACTCCTCAGAAGAATCTGATTTGTGGTGAGGGGAGAGAGATAAAAGCTCATTAAGGAACGACATGAACATGCTGCGTAGGTAGCTGTTTATCAGTAAATATCTCCACTGAGCTTTAGAAAAGCAGTAGCTTAATAAATTAAGTACTTCCTGGTATGGTTACTGTACTGGTAACTCCCCAAAAGAATCTGGATTGTGGTGAGGGAACAGAGAAAAAATCTCATTTAGGACCTGCACTTACGAAGGGGGTAGGCAGCTGTTTATCAGGGAGTAAAGCTTCTGAGAAAAAAAACAGCTGCAGCTTGTTAAGGTAATTACACAGGGGAAAGGATAATGTACTGGGAACTCCTCAGAAGAATCTGATTTGTGGTGAGGGGAGAGAGATAACAGCTCATTTAGAACGACATGAACATGCTGCGTAGGTAGCTGTTTATCAGTAAATATCTCCACTGAGATTAAGAAAAGCAGTAGCTTAATAAATTAAGTACTTCCTGTATGGTTACTGTACTGGTAACTCCCCAAAAGAATCTGGATTGTGGTGAGGGAACAGAGAAAAAAGCTCATTAAGGACCTGCACTTACGAAGGGGGTAGGCAGCTGTATATCAGGGAGTAAACCTTCTGAGAATAAAAACAGCTGCATCTTGTTAAGGTAATTACACAGGGGAAAGGATAATGTACTGGGAACTCCTCAGAAGAATCTGATTTGTGGTGAGGGGAGAGAGATAAAAGCTCATTTAGGAACGACATGAACATGCTGCGTAGGTAGCTGTTTATCAGTAAATATCTCCACTGAGATTAAGAAAAGCAGTAGCTTAATAAATTAAGTACTTCCTGGTATGGTTACTGTACTGGTAACTCCCCAAAAGAATCTGGATTGTGGTGAGGGAACAGAGAAAAAAGCTCATTTAGGACACTTACGAAGGGGGTAGGCAGCTGTATATCAGGGAGTAAACCTTCTGAGAATAAAAACAGCTGGAGCTTGTTAAGGTAATTACACAGGAGAAAGGATAAAGTACTGGGAACTCCTCAGAAGAATCTGATTTGTGGTGAGGGGAGAGAGATAAAAGCTCATTTAGGAACGACATGAACATGCTGCGTAGGTAGCTGTTTATCAGTAAATATCTCCACTGAGCTTTAGAAAAGCAGTAGCTTAATAAATTAGGTACTTCCTGGTATGGTTACTGTACTGGTAACTCCCCAAAAGAATCTGGATTGTGGTGAGGGAACAGAGAAAAAAGCTCATTTAGGACCTGCACTTACGAAGGGGGTAGGCAGCTGTATATCAGGGAGTAAAGCTTCTGAGAATAAAAACAGCTGCAGCTTGTTAAGGTAATTACACAGGGGAAAGGATAATGTACTGGGAACTCCTCAGAAGAATCTGATTTGTGGTGAGGGGAGAGAGATAAAAGCTCATTTAGGAACGACATGAACATGCTGCGTAAGTAGCTGTTTATCAGTAAATATCTCCACTGAGATTAAGAAAAGCAGTAGCTTAATAAATTAATTACTTCCTGGTATGGTTACTGTACTGGTAACTCCCCAAAAGAACCTGGATTGTGGTGAGGGAACAGATAAAAAAGCTCATTTAGGACCTGCACTTACGAATGGGGTAGGCAGCTGTATATCAGGGACTAAACCTTCTGAGAATAAAAACAGCTGCAGCTTGTTAAGGTAATTACACAGGGGAAAGGATAATGTACTGGGAACTCCTCAGAAGAATCTGATTTGTGGTGAGGGGAGAGAGATAAAAGCTCATTTAGGAACGACATGAACATGCTGCGTAGGTAGCTGTTTATCAGTAAATATCTCCACTGAGATTAAGAATAGCAGTAGCTTAATAAATTAAGTACTTCCTGGTATGGTTACTGTACTGATAACTCCCCAAAAGAATATGGATTGTGGTGAGGGAACAGAGAAAAAAGCTCATTTAGGACCTGCACTTACGAAGGGGGTAGGCAGCTGTATATCAGGGAGTAAACCTTCTGAGAATAAAAACACCTGGAGCTTGTTAAGGTAATTACACAGGGGAAAGGATAATGTACTGGGAACTCCTCAGAAGAATCTGATTTGTGGTGAGTGGAGAGAGATAAAAGCTCATTTAGGAACGACATGAACATGCTGCGTAGGTAGCTGTTTATCAGTAAATATCTCCACTGAGATTAAGAAAAGCAGTAGCTTAATAAATTAAGTACTTCCTGGTATGGTTACTGTACTGGTAACTCCCCAAAAGAATCTGGATTGTGGTGAGGGAACAGAGAAAAAAGCTCATTTAGGACCTGCTATGACGAAGGGGGTAGGCAGCTGTATATCAGGGAGTAAACTTTCTGAGAATAAAAACAGCTGGAGCTTGTTAAGGTAATTACACAGGAGAAAGGATAAAGTACTGGGAACTCCTCAGAAGAATCTGATTTGTGGTGAGGGGAGAGAGATAAAAGCTCATTAAGGAACGACATGAACATGCTGCGTAGGTAGCTGTTTATCAGTAAATATCTCCACTGAGCTTTAGAAAAGCAGTAGCTTAATAAATTAAGTACTTCCTGGTATGGTTACTGTACTGGTAACTCCCCAAAAGAATCTGGATTGTGGTGAGGGAACAGAGAAAAAAGCTCATTTAGGACCTGCACTTACGAAGGGGGTAGGCAGCTGTTTATCAGGGAGTAAAGCTTCTGAGAATAAAAACAGCTGCAGCTTGTTAAGGTAATTACACAGGGGAAAGGATAATGTACTGGGAACTCCTCAGAAGAATCTGATTTGTGGTGAGGGGAGAGAGATAAAAGCTCATTTAGGAACGACATGAACATGCTGCGTAGGTAGCTGTTTATCAGTAAATATCTCCACTGAGATTAAGAAAAGCAGTAGCTTAATAAATTAAGTAATTCCTGGTATGGTTACTGTACTGGTAACTCCCCAAAAGAATCTGGATTGTGGTGAGGGAACAGAGAAAAAAGCTCATTTAGGACCTGCACTTACGAAGGGGGTAGGCAGCTGTATATCAGGGGAGTAAACCTTCTGAGAATAAAAACAGCTGCATCTTGTTAAGGTAATTACACAGGGGAAAGGATAATGTACTGGGAACTCCACAGAAGAATCTGATTTGTGGTGAGGGGAGAGAGATAAAAGCTCATTTAGGAACGACATGAACATGCTGCGTAAGTAGCTGTTTATCAGTAAATATCTCCACTGAGATTAAGAAAAGCAGTAGCTTAATAAATTAATTACTTCCTGGTATGGTTACTGTACTGGTAACTCCCCAAAAGAATCTGGATTGTGGTGAGGGAACAGAGAAAAAAGCTCATTTAGGACCTGCACTTACGAAGGGGGTAGGCAGCTGTATATCAGGGACTAAACCTTCTGAGAATAAAAACAGCTGCAGCTTGTTAAGGTAATTACACAGGGGAAAGGATAATGTACTGGGAACTCCTCAGAAGAATCTGATTTGTGGTGAGGGGAGAGAGATAAAAGCTCATTTAGGAACGACATGAACATGCTGCGTAGGTAGCTGTTTATCAGTAAATATCTCCACTGAGATTAAGAAAAGCAGTAGCTTAATAAATTAAGTACTTCCTGGTATGGTTACTGTACTGGTAACTCCCCAAAAGAATCTGGATTGTGGTGAGGGAACAGAGAAAAAAGCTCATTTAGGACCTGCTATGACGAAGGGGGTAGGCAGCTGTATATCAGGGAGTAAACTTTCTGAGAATAAAAACAGCTGGAGCTTGTTAAGGTAATTACACAGGAGAAAGGATAAAGTACTGGGAACTCCTCAGAAGAATCTGATTTGTGGTGAGGGGAGAGAGATAAAAGCTCATTAAGGAACGACATGAACATGCTGCGTAGGTAGCTGTTTATCAGTAAATATCTCCACTGAGCTTTAGAAAAGCAGTAGCTTAATAAATTAAGTACTTCCTGGTATGGTTACTGTACTGGTAACTCCCCAAAAGAATCTGGATTGTGGTGAGGGAACAGAGAAAAAATCTCATTTAGGACCTGCACTTACGAAGGGGGTAGGCAGCTGTTTATCAGGGAGTAAAGCTTCTGAGAATAAAAACAGCTGCAGCTTGTTAAGGTAATTACACAGGGGAAAGGATAATGTACTGGGAACTCCTCAGAAGAATCTGATTTGTGGTGAGGGGAGAGAGATAAAAGCTCATTTAGGAACGACATGAACATGCTGCGTAGGTAGCTGTTTATCAGTAAAATATCTCCACTGAGATTAAGAAAAGCAGTAGCTTAATAAATTAAGTACTTCCTGGTATGGTTACTGTACTGGTAACTCCCCAAAAGAATCTGGATTGTGGTGAGGGAACAGAGAAAAAAGCTCATTTAGGACCTGCACTTACGAAGGGGGTAGGCAGCTGTATATCAGGGAGTAAACCTTCTGAGAATAAAAACAGCTGCATCTTGTTAAGGTAATTACACAGGGGAAAGGATAATGTACTGGGAACTCCTCAGAAGAATCTGATTTGTGGTGAGGGGAGAGAGATAAAAGCTCATTTAGGAACGACATGAACATGCTGCGTAGGTAGCTGTTTATCAGTAACTATCTCCACTGAGATTAAGAAAAGCAGTAGCTTAATAAATTAAGTACTTCCTGGTATGGTTACTGTACTGGTAACTCCCCAAAAGAATCTGGATTGTGGTGAGGGAACAGAGAAAAAAGCTCATTTAGGACACTTACGAAGGGGGTAGGCAGCTGTATATCAGGGAGTAAACCTTCTGAGAATAAAAACAGCTGGAGCTTGTTAAGGTAATTACACAGGAGAAAGGATAAAGTACTGGGAACTCCTCAGAAGAATCTGATTTGTGGTGAGGGGAGAGAGATAAAAGCTCATTTAGGAACGACATGAACATGCTGCGTAGGTAGCTGTTTATCAGTAAATATCTCCACTGAGCTTTAGAAAAGCAGTAGCTTAATAAATTAGGTACTTCCTGGTATGGTTACTGTACTGGTAACTCCCAAAAGAATCTGGATTGTGGTGAGGGAACAGAGAAAAAAGCTCATTTAGGACCTGCACTTACGAAGGGGGTAGGCAGCTGTATATCAGGGAGTAAAGCTTCTGAGAATAAAAACAGCTGCAGCTTGTTAAGGTAATTACACAGGGGAAAGGATAATGTACTGGGAACTCCTCAGAAGAATCTGATTTGTGGTGAGGGGAGAGAGATAAAAGCTCATTTAGGAACGACATGAACATGCTGCGTAGGTAGCTGTTTATCAGTAAATATCTCCACTGAGATTAAGAAA
>NW_025961130.1:0-30334 GCF_023159225.1 Perognathus longimembris pacificus | reverse complement strand
AAGAGCTACCTACGCAGCATGTTCATGTCGTTCCTAAATGAGCTTTTATCTCTCTCACCTCACCACAAATCAGATTCTTCTGAGGAGTTCCCAGTACATTAGCCTTTCCTCTGTGTAATTACCTTAACAAGTTCCAGCTGTTTTTATACTCAGAAGTTTTACTTCCTGATATACAGCTGCCTACCCCCTTCAAAAGTGCAGTTCCTAAATGAGCTTTTTTCTCTGTTCCATCACCACAATCCAGATTCTTTTGGGGAGTTACCAGTACAGTAACCATACCAGGAAGTACTTAATTTATTAAGCCACTGCTTTTCTTAATCTCAGTGGAGATATTTACTGATAAACAGCTACCTACGCAGCATGTTCATGTCGTTCCTAAATGAGCTTTTATCTCTCTCCCCTCACCACAAATCAGATTCTTCTGAGGATTTCCCAGTACATTATCCTTTCCCCTGTGTAATTACCTTAACAAGCTCCAGCTGTTTTTATTCTCAGACGCTTTACTCCCTGATATACAGCTGCCTACCCCCTTCGTAAGTGCAGGTCCTAAATGAGCTTTTTTCTCTGTTCCCTCACCACAATCCAGATTCTTTTGGGGAGTTACCATACAGTAACCATACCAGGAAGTACTTAATTTATTAAGCTACTGCTTTTCTTAATCTCAGTGGAGATATTTACTGATAAACTGCTACCTACGCAGCATGTTCATGTCGTTCCTAAATGAGCTTTTATCTCTCTCCCCTCACGACAAATCAGATTCTTCTGATTACTTCCCTGTACATTATCCTTTCCCCTGTGTAATTACCTTAACACTTCCAGCTCTTTTTATTCTCAGAAGGTTTACTCCCTGATATACAGCTGCCTATCCCCTTCGTAAGTGCAGGTCTTAAATCAGCTTTTTTCTCTGTTCCCTCACCGCAATCCAGATTCTTTTGGGGAGTTACCAGTACAGTAACCATACCAGGAAGTACTTAATTAATTAAGCTACTGCTTTTCTTAATCTCAGTGGAGATATTTACTGATAAAGAGCTACCTACGCAGCATGTTCATGTCGTTCCTAAATGAGCTTTTATCTCTCTCACCTCACCACAAATCAGATTCTTCTGAGGAGTTCCCAGTACATTAGCCTTTCCTCTGTGTAATTACCTTAACAAGTTCCAGCTGTTTTTATACTCAGAAGTTTTACTTCCTGATATACAGCTGCCTA
Source organism: Perognathus longimembris pacificus (assembly GCF_023159225.1). Lineage (NCBI taxonomy): Eukaryota > Metazoa > Chordata > Mammalia > Rodentia > Heteromyidae > Perognathus > Perognathus longimembris. The sequence continues at coordinate 29,127 of NW_025961130.1, read as the reverse complement.
CCCCCTTCAAAAGTGCAGTTCCTAAATGAGCTTTTTTCTCTGTTCCATCACCACAATCCAGATTCTTTTGGGGAGTTACCAGTACAGTAACCATACCAGGAAGTACTTAATTTATTAAGCCACTGCTTTTCTTAATCTCAGTGGAGATATTTACTGATAAACAGCTACCTACGCAGCATGTTCATGTCGTTCCTAAATGAGCTTTTATCTCTCTCCCCTCACCACAAATCAGATTCTTCTGAGGATTTCCCAGTACATTATCCTTTCCCCTGTGTAATTACCTTAACAAGCTCCAGCTGTTTTTATTCTCAGACGCTTTACTCCCTGATATACAGCTGCCTACCCCCTTCGTAAGTGCAGGTCCTAAATGAGCTTTTTTCTCTGTTCCCTCACCACAATCCAGATTCTTTTGGGGAGTTACCATACAGTAACCATACCAGGAAGTACTTAATTTATTAAGCTACTGCTTTTCTTAATCTCAGTGGAGATATTTACTGATAAACAGCTACCTACGCAGCATGTTCATGTCGTTCCTAAATGAGCTTTTATCTCTCTCCCCTCACCACAAATCAGATTCTTCTGAGGAGTTCCCAGTACATTATCCTTTCCCCTGTGTAATTACCTTAACAAGCTCCAGCTGTTTTTATTCTCAGAAGGTTTACTCCCTGATATACAGCTGCCTACCCCCTTCGTAAGTGCAGGTCCTAAATGAGCTTTTTTCTCTGTTCCCTCACCACAATCCAGATTCTTTTGGGGAGTTTCCAGTACAGTAACCATACCAGGAAGTACTTAATTTATTAAGCTACTGCTTTTCTTAATCTCAGTGAAGATATTTACTGATAAACAGCTACCTACGCAGCATGTGCATGTCGATCCTAAATGAGCTATTATCTCTCTCCCCTCACCACAAATCAGATTCTTCTGAGGAGTTCCCAGTACATTATCCTTTCCCCTGTGTAATTACCTTAACAAGCTCGAGCTGTTTTTATTCTCAGAAGCGGTACTCCCTGATATACAGCTGCCTACCCCCTTCGTAATTGCAGGTCCTAAATGAGCTTTTTTCTCTGTTCCCTCACCAGAATCCAGACTTTTTGGGGAGTTACCAGTAAAGTAACCAAACCAGGAAGTACTTAATTTATTAAGGTACTTCTTTTCTTAATCTCAGTGGAGATATTTACTGATAAACAGCTACCTTTGCAGCATTTTCATGTCGTTCATAAATGAGCTTTTATCTCTATTCCCTCACCACAAATCAGATTCTTCTAAGGAGTTCCAGTACATTATCCTTTCCCCTGTGTAGTTACCTTCACAAGCTCCAGCAGTTTATATTCTCAGAAGGTTTACTCCATGATATACAGCTGCCTACCTCCTTCGTGTGTGCAGTTCCTAAATGAGCTTTTTTCTCTGTTTCCTCACCACAATCCAGATTCTTTGGGGAGTTACCAGTACAGTAACCATACCAGGAAGTACTTAATTTATTAAGCTACTGCTTTTCTTAATCTCAGTGGATATATTTACTGATAAACAGCTACCTACGCAGCATGTTCATGTCGTTCCTAAATGAGCTTTTATCTCTCTCCACTCACCACAAATCAAATTCTTCTGAGGAGTTCCTAGTACATTATCCTTTCCCCTGTGTAATTAACTTAACAAGCTCCAGCTGTTTTTATTCTCAGAAGGTTTACTCCCTGATATACAGCTGCCTACCCCCTTTTTAAGTGCAGGTCGTAAATGAGCTTTTTTCTCTGTTCCCTCACCACAAATCAGATTCTTCTGAGCAGTTCCCAGTACATTATCCTTTCCCCTGTGTAATTACCTTAACAAGCTCCAGGTGTTTTTATTCTCAGAAGTTTTACTCCCTGATAGACAGCTGCCTACCCCCTTCGTAATAGCAGGTCCTAAATGAGCTTTTTTCTCTGTTCCCTCACCACAATCCAGATTCTTTTGGGGAGTTACCAGTACAGTAACCATACCAGGAAGTACTTAATTTATTAAGCTACTGCTTTTCTTAATCTCAGTTAAGATATTTACTGATAAACAGCTACCTACGCAGCATGTGCATGTCGATCCTAAATGAGCTATTATCTCTCTCCCCTCACCACAAATCAGATTCTTCTGAGGAGTTCCCAGTACATTATCCTTTCCCCTGTGTAATTACCTTAACAAGCTCGAGCTGTTTTTATTCTCAGAAGCGGTACTCCCTGATATACAGCTGCCTACCCCCTTCGTAATTGCAGGTCCTAAATGAGCTTTTTTCTCTGTTCCCTCACAAGAATCCAGACTTTTTGGGGAGTTACAAGTACAGTAACCATACCAGGAAGTACTTAATTTATTAAGCTACTGCTTTTCTTAATCTCAGTGGAGATATTTACTGATAAATAGCTACATACGCAGCATGTTCATGTCGTTCCTAAATGAGCTTTTATCTCTTTCCCCTCAACACAAATCAGATTCTTCTGAGGAGTTCCCAGTACATTATCCTTTCCCCTGTGTAATTACCTTAACATCCCCCAGATGTTTTTATTCTCAGAAAGTTTACTCCCTGATATACAGCTGCCTACCCCTTTCGTAAGTGCAGGTCCTAAATGAGCTTTTTTCTCTGTTCCCTCACCACAATCCAGATTCTTTTGGGGAGTTACCAGTACAGTAACCATACCAGGAAGTACTTAATTTATAAAGCTACTGCATTTCATAATCTCAGTGGAGATATTTATTGATAAACAGCTACATACGCAGCATGTTCATGTCGTTCCTAAATGAGCTTTTATCTCTCTCCTCTCAACACAAATCAGATTCTTCTGAGTAGTTCCCAGTACATTATCATTTCCCCTGTGTAATTACCTTAACAAGCTCCACCTGTTTTTGTTCTCAGAAGGTTTACTCCCTGATATACAGCTGCCTACCCCCTTCGTAAGTGCAGGTCCTAAATGAGCTTTTTTCTCTGTTCCCTCACCACAATCCAGATTCTTTTGGGGAGTTATCAGTAAAGTAACCATACCAGGAAGTACTTAATTTATTAAGCTACTGCCTCTCTTAATCTCAGTGGAGATATGTACTGATAAACAGCTACCTACACAGCATGTTCATGTCGTTCCCATATAAACTTTTATCTCTCTCCCCTCACCACAAATCAGAATCTTCTGAGGAGTTCACAGTACATTATCCTTTCCCCTGTGTAATTACCTTAACAAGCTCCAGCTGTTTTTATTCTCAGAAGGGATACTCCCTGATATACAGCTGCCTACCCCCTTCGTAAGTGCAGGTCCTAAATGAGCTTTTTTCTCTGTTACCTCACCACAAATCAGATTCTTCTGAGGAGTTCCCAGTACATTATCATTTCCCCTGTGTAATTACCTTAACAAGCTCCAGCTGTTTTTATTCTCAGAAGGTTTACTCCCTGATATACAGCTGCCTACCCCCTTCTTAAGTGCAGATCCTAAATGAGCTTTATTCTCTGTTCCCTCACCACAATCCAGATTATTTTGGGGAGTTACCAGTACAGTAACCATAACAGGAAGTACTTAATTTATTAAGATACTGCTTTTCTTAATCTCAATGGAGATGTTTACTGATAAACAGCTACCCAAGCAGCATGTTCATGTCGTTCCTAAATGAGCTTTTATCTCTCTCCCCCACCACAAATCAGATTCTTCTGAGGAGTTCCCAGTACATTATCCTTTCCCCTGTGTAATTACCTTAACAAGCTCCAGCTGTTTTTATTCTCAGAAGGTTTACTCCCTGATATACAGCTGCCTACCCCCTTCTTAAGTGCAGGTCCTAAATGAGCTTTTTTCTCTGTTGTCTCACCACAATCCACATTCTTTTGGGGAGTTACCAGTACAGTAACCATACCAGGAAGTAATTAATTTTTTAAGCTACTGCTTTTCTTAATCTCAGTGGAGAAATTTACTGATAAATAGCTACCTACGCAGCATGTTCATGTCGTTCCTAAATGAGCTTTTATCTCTCACCCCTCACCATGAATCAGCTTCTTCTGAGGAGTTCCCAGTACATTATCCTTTCCCCTGTGTAATTACCTTAACAAGCTCCAGCCGTTTTTATTCTCAGAAGGGATACTCCCTGATATACATTGGCCTACCCCTTCATAAGTGCAGGTCCTAAATGAGCTTTTTTCTCTGTTCCCTCACCACAATCCAGATTATTTTGGGGAGTTACCAGTATAGTAACCATACCAGGAAGTACTTAATTTATTAAGCTACTGCTTTTCTTAATCTCAGTGGAGAAATATACTGATAAATAGCTACCTACGCAGCATGTTCATGTCGTTCCTAAATGAGCTTTTATCTCTCTCCCCTCACCACAAATCAGATTCTTCGGAGGAGTTCCCAGTACATTATCCTTTCCCCTGTGTAATTACCTTAACAAGCTCCAGCCGTTTTTATTCTCAGAAGGGATACTCCCTGATATACAGATGCCTACCCCCTTCGTAAGTGCAGGTCCTAAAAGAGCTTTTTTCTCTGTTCCCTCACCGCAAATCAGATTCTTCTGAGGAGTTCCCAGTACATAATCATTTCCCCTGTGTAATTACCTTAACAAGCTCCAGTTGTTTTTATTCTCAGAAGGTTTACTCCCTGATATACAGCTGCCTACCCCATTCATAAGTGCAGGTCATAAAAGAGCTTTTTTCTCTGTTCCATCACCACAAATCAGATTCTTCTGAGGAGTTCCCAGTACATTATCCTTTCCCCTGTGTAATTACCTTGACAAGCTCCAGCTGTTTTTATTCTCAGAAGGTTTACTCCCTGATATACAGCTGCCTACCCCCTTCTTAAATGCAGGTCCTAAATGAGCTTTTTTCTCTGTTCGCTCACCACAATCCGGATTCTTTTGGGAGTTACCAGTACAGTAACCATACCAGGAAGTACTTAATTTATTAAGCTACTGCTTTTCTTAATCTCCGTGGAGATATTTACTGATAAACAGCTACCTATGCAGCATGTTCATGTCGTTCCTAAATGAGTTTTTATCTCTCTCGCCTCACCACAAATCAGATTCATCTTTGGAGTTCCCAGTACATTATCCTTTCTTCTGTGTAATTACTTTAACAAGCTCCAGATGTTTTTTTTCTAAGAAGGGATACTCCCTGATATACTGCTGCCTTCCCCCTTCATAAGTACAGGTCATAAATGTGCTTTTTTCTCTTTCCCTCACCACAATCCAGATTCTTTTGGGGAGTTACCAGTACAGTACCATACCAGGAAGTACTTAATTTATTAAGCTACTGCTTTTCTTAATCTCAGTAGAGATATTTACTGATAAACAGCTACTATTCAGCATTTTCATGTCGTTCCTAAATGAGCTTTTATCTCTCTCCCCTCATGACAAATCAGATTCTTCTGAGGAGTTCCCAGTACATTATCCTTTCCCCTGTGTAATTACCTTAACACTTCCAGCTGTTTTTATTCTCAGAAGGTTTACTCCCTGATATACAGCTGCCTATCCCCTTCGTAAGTGCAGGTCTTAAATCAGCTTTTTTCTCTGTTCCCTCACCGCAATCCAGATTCTTTTGGGGAGTTACCAGTACAGTAACCATACCAGGAAGTACTTAATTTATTAAGCTACTGCTTTTCTTAATCTCAGTGGAGATATTTACTGATAAAGAGCTACCTACGCAGCATGTTCATGTCGTTCCTAAATGAGCTTTTATCTCTCTCACCTCACCACAAATCAGATTCTTCTGAGGAGTTCCCAGTACATTAGCCTTTCCTCTGTGTAATTACCTTAACAAGTTCCAGCTGTTTTTATACTCAGAAGTTTTACTTCCTGATATACAGCTGCCTACCCCCTTCAAAAGTGCAGTTCCTAAATGAGCTTTTTTCTCTGTTCCATCACCACAATCCAGATTCTTTTGGGGAGTTACCAGTACAGTAACCATACCAGGAAGTACTTAATTTATTAAGCCACTGCTTTTCTTAATCTCAGTGGAGATATTTACTGATAAACAGCTACCTACGCAGCATGTTCATGTCGTTCCTAAATGAGCTTTTATCTCTCTCCCCTCACCACAAATCAGATTCTTCTGAGGATTTCCCAGTACATTATCCTTTCCCCTGTGTAATTACCTTAACAAGCTCCAGCTGTTTTTATTCTCAGACGCTTTACTCCCTGATATACAGCTGCCTACCCCCTTCGTAAGTGCAGGTCCTAAATGAGCTTTTTTCTCTGTTCCCTCACCACAATCCAGATTCTTTTGGGGAGTTACCATACAGTAACCATACCAGGAAGTACTTAATTTATTAAGCTACTGCTTTTCTTAATCTCAGTGGAGATATTTACTGATAAACAGCTACCTACGCAGCATGTTCATGTCGTTCCTAAATGAGCTTTTATCTCTCTCCCCTCACGACAAATCAGATTCTTCTGATTACTTCCCTGTACATTATCCTTTCCCCTGTGTAATTACCTTAACACTTCCAGCTCTTTTTATTCTCAGAAGGTTTACTCCCTGATATACAGCTGCCTATCCCCTTCGTAAGTGCAGGTCTTAAATCAGCTTTTTTCTCTGTTCCCTCACCGCAATCCAGATTCTTTTGGGGAGTTACCAGTACAGTAACCATACCAGGAAGTACTTAATTAATTAAGCTACTGCTTTTCTTAATCTCAGTGGAGATATTTACTGATAAAGAGCTACCTACGCAGCATGTTCATGTCGTTCCTAAATGAGCTTTTATCTCTCTCACCTCACCACAAATCAGATTCTTCTGAGGAGTTCCCAGTACATTAGCCTTTCCTCTGTGTAATTACCTTAACAAGTTCCAGCTGTTTTTATACTCAGAAGTTTTACTTCCTGATATACAGCTGCCTACCCCCTTCAAAAGTGCAGTTCCTAAATGAGCTTTTTTCTCTGTTCCATCACCACAATCCAGATTCTTTTGGGGAGTTACCAGTACAGTAACCATACCAGGAAGTACTTAATTTATTAAGCCACTGCTTTTCTTAATCTCAGTGGAGATATTTACTGATAAACAGCTACCTACGCAGCATGTTCATGTCGTTCCTAAATGAGCTTTTATCTCTCTCCCCTCACCACAAATCAGATTCTTCTGAGGATTTCCCAGTACATTATCCTTTCCCCTGTGTAATTACCTTAACAAGCTCCAGCTGTTTTTATTCTCAGACGCTTTACTCCCTGATATACAGCTGCCTACCCCCTTCGTAAGTGCAGGTCCTAAATGAGCTTTTTTCTCTGTTCCCTCACCACAATCCAGATTCTTTTGGGGAGTTACCATACAGTAACCATACCAGGAAGTACTTAATTTATTAAGCTACTGCTTTTCTTAATCTCAGTGGAGATATTTACTGATAAACAGCTACCTACGCAGCATGTTCATGTCGTTCCTAAATGAGCTTTTATCTCTCTCCCCTCACGACAAATCAGATTCTTCTGATTACTTCCCTGTACATTATCCTTTCCCCTGTGTAATTACCTTAACACTTCCAGCTCTTTTTATTCTCAGAAGGTTTACTCCCTGATATACAGCTGCCTATCCCCTTCGTAAGTGCAGGTCTTAAATCAGCTTTTTTCTCTGTTCCCTCACCGCAATCCAGATTCTTTTGGGGAGTTACCAGTACAGTAACCATACCAGGAAGTACTTAATTAATTAAGCTACTGCTTTTCTTAATCTCAGTGGAGATATTTACTGATAAAGAGCTACCTACGCAGCATGTTCATGTCGTTCCTAAATGAGCTTTTATCTCTCTCACCTCACCACAAATCAGATTCTTCTGAGGAGTTCCCAGTACATTAGCCTTTCCTCTGTGTAATTACCTTAACAAGTTCCAGCTGTTTTTATACTCAGAAGTTTTACTTCCTGATATACAGCTGCCTACCCCCTTCAAAAGTGCAGTTCCTAAATGAGCTTTTTTCTCTGTTCCATCACCACAATCCAGATTCTTTTGGGGAGTTACCAGTACAGTAACCATACCAGGAAGTACTTAATTTATTAAGCCACTGCTTTTCTTAATCTCAGTGGAGATATTTACTGATAAACAGCTACCTACGCAGCATGTTCATGTCGTTCCTAAATGAGCTTTTATCTCTCTCCCCTCACCACAAATCAGATTCTTCTGAGGATTTCCCAGTACATTATCCTTTCCCCTGTGTAATTACCTTAACAAGCTCCAGCTGTTTTTATTCTCAGACGCTTTACTCCCTGATATACAGCTGCCTACCCCCTTCGTAAGTGCAGGTCCTAAATGAGCTTTTTTCTCTGTTCCCTCACCACAATCCAGATTCTTTTGGGGAGTTACCATACAGTAACCATACCAGGAAGTACTTAATTTATTAAGCTACTGCTTTTCTTAATCTCAGTGGAGATATTTACTGATAAACAGCTACCTACGCAGCATGTTCATGTCGTTCCTAAATGAGCTTTTATCTCTCTCCCCTCACCACAAATCAGATTCTTCTGAGGAGTTCCCAGTACATTATCCTTTCCCCTGTGTAATTACCTTAACAAGCTCCAGCTGTTTTTATTCTCAGAAGGTTTACTCCCTGATATACAGCTGCCTACCCCCTTCGTAAGTGCAGGTCCTAAATGAGCTTTTTTCTCTGTTCCCTCACCACAATCCAGATTCTTTTGGGAGTTTCCAGTACAGTAACCATACCAGAAGTACTTAATTTATTAAGCTACTGCTTTTCTTAATCTCAGTGAAGATATTTACTGATAAACAGCTACCTACGCAGCATGTGCATGTCGATCCTAAATGAGCTATTATCTCTCTCCCCTCACCACAAATCAGATTCTTCTGAGGAGTTCCCAGTACATTATCCTTTCCCCTGTGTAATTACCTTAACAAGCTCGAGCTGTTTTTATTCTCAGAAGCGGTACTCCCTGATATACAGCTGCCTACCCCCTTCGTAATTGCAGGTCCTAAATGAGCTTTTTTCTCTGTTCCCTCACCAGAATCCAGACTTTTTGGGGAGTTACCAGTAAAGTAACCAAACCAGGAAGTACTTAATTTATTAAGGTACTTCTTTTCTTAATCTCAGTGGAGATATTTACTGATAAACAGCTACCTTTGCAGCATTTTCATGTCGTTCATAAATGAGCTTTTATCTCTATTCCCTCACCACAAATCAGATTCTTCTAAGGAGTTCCCAGTACATTATCCTTTCCCTGTGTAGTTACCTTCACAAGCTCCAGCAGTTTATATTCTCAGAAGGTTTACTCCATGATATACAGCTGCCTACCTCCTTCGTGTGTGCAGTTCCTAAATGAGCTTTTTTCTCTGTTTCCTCACCACAATCCAGATTCTTTGGGGAGTTACCAGTACAGTAACCATACCAGGAAGTACTTAATTTATTAAGCTACTGCTTTTCTTAATCTCAGTGGATATATTTACTGATAAACAGCTACCTACGCAGCATGTTCATGTCGTTCATAAATGAGCTTTTATCTCTCTCCACTCACCACAAATCAAATTCTTCTGAGGAGTTCCTAGTACATTATCCTTTCCCTGTGTTATTAACTTAACAAGCTCCAGCTGTTTTTATTCTCAGAAGGTTTACTCCCTGATATACAGCTGCCTACCCCCTTTTTAAGTGCAGGTCGTAAATGAGCTTTTTTCTCTGTTCCCTCACCACAAATCAGATTCTTCTGAGCAGTTCCCAGTACATTATCCTTTCCCCTGTGTAATTACCTTAACAAGCTCCAGGTGTTTTTATTCTCAGAAGTTTTACTCCCTGATAGACAGCTGCCTACCCCCTTCGTAATAGCAGGTCCTAAATGAGCTTTTTTCTCTGTTCCCTCACCACAATCCAGATTCTTTTGGGGAGTTACCAGTACAGTAACCATACCAGGAAGTACTTAATTTATTAAGCTACTGCTTTTCTTAATCTCAATGAAGATATTTACTGATAAACAGCTACCTACGCAGCATGTGCATGTCGATCCTAAATGAGCTATTATCTCTCTCCCCTCACCACAAATCAGATTCTTCTGAGGAGTTCCAGTACATTATCCTTCCCCTGTGTAATTACCTTAACAAGCTCGAGCTGTTTTTATTCTCAGAAGCGGTACTCCCTGATATACAGCTGCCTACCCCCTTCGTAATTGCAGGTCCTAAATGAGCTTTTTTCTCTGTTCCCTCACAAGAATCCAGACTTTTTGGGGAGTTACAAGTACAGTAACCATACCAGGAAGTACTTAATTTATTAAGCTACTGCTTTTCTTAATCTCAGTGGAGATATTTACTGATAAATAGCTACATACGCAGCATGTTCATGTCGTTCCTAAATGAGCTTTTATCTCTTTCCCCTCAACACAAATCAGATTCTTCTGAGGAGTTCCCAGTACATTATCCTTTCCCCTGTGTAATTACCTTAACATCCCCCAGATGTTTTTATTCTCAGAAAGTTTACTCCCTGATATACAGCTGCCTACCCCTTTCGTAAGTGCAGGTCCTAAATGAGCTTTTTTCTCTGTTCCCTCACCACAATCCAGATTCTTTTGGGAGTTACCAGTACAGTAACCATACCAGGAAGTACTTAATTTATTAAGCTACTGCTTTTCATAATCTCAGTGGAGATATTTATTGATAAACAGCTACATACGCAGCATGTTCATGTCGTTCCTAAATGAGCTTTTATCTCTCTCCTCTCAACACAAATCAGATTCTTCTGAGTAGTTCCCAGTACATTATCATTTCCCCTGTGTAATTACCTTAACAAGCTCCACCTGTTTTTGTTCTCTGAAGGTTTACTCCCTGATATACAGCTGCCTACCCCCTTCGTAAGTGCAGGTCCTAAATGAGCTTTTTTCTCTGTTCCCTCACCACAATCCAGATTCTTTTGGGGAGTTATCAGTAAAGTAACCATACCAGGAAGTACTTAATTTATTAAGCTACTGCCTCTCTTAATCTCAGTGGAGATATGTACTGATAAACAGCTACCTACACAGCATGTTCATGTCGTTCCCATATAAACTTTTATCTCTCTCCCCTCACCACAAATCAGAATCTTCTGAGGAGTTAACAGTACATTATCCTTTCCCCTGTGTAATTACCTTAACAAGCTCCAGCTGTTTTTATTCTCAGAAGGGATACTCCCTGATATACAGCTGCCTACCCCCTTCGTAAGTGCAGGTCCTAAATGAGCTTTTTTCTCTGTTACCTCACCACAAATCAGATTCTTCTGAGGAGTTCCCAGTACATTATCATTTCCCCTGTGTAATTACCTTAACAAGCTCCAGCTGTTTTTATTCTCAGAAGGTTTACTCCCTGATATACAGCTGCCTACCCCCTTCTTAAGTGCAGATCCTAAATGAGCTTTATTCTCTGTTCCCTCACCACAATCCAGATTATTTTGGGGAGTTACCAGTATAGTAACCATACCAGGAAGTATTTAATTTATTAAGCTACTGCTTTTCTTAATCTCAGTGGAGAAATATACTGATAAATAGCTACCTACGCAGCATGTTCATGTCGTTCCTAAATGAGCTTTTATCTCTCTCCACTCACCACAAATCAAATTCTTCTGAGGAGTTCCCAGTACATTATCCTTTCTTCTGTGTAATTACTTTAACAAGCTCCAGATGTTTTTTTTCTAAGAAGGGATACTCCCTGATATACTGCTGCCTTCCCCCTTCATAAGTACAGGTCATAAATGAGCTTTTTTCTCTTTCCCTCACCACAATCCAGATTCTTTTGGGGAGTTACCAGTACAGTAACCATACCAGGAAGTACTTAATTTATTAAGCTACTGCTTTTCTTAATCTCAGTAGAGATATTTACTGATAAACAGCTACCTATTCAGCATTTTCATGTCGTTCCTAAATGAGCTTTTATCTCTCTCCCCTCACCACAAATCAGATTCTTCTGAGGAGTTCCCAGTACATTATCCTTTCCCATGTGTATTTACCTTAATAAGCTCCAGCTGTTTTATTCTCAGAAGGTTTACGCCCTGATATACAGCTGCCTACCCCCTTCGTAAATGCAGGTCCTAAATGAGCATTTTTCTCTGTTCCTTCACCACAATCCAGATTCTTTTGGGGAGATACCAGTACAGTAACCATACCACGAAATACTTAATTTATTAAGCTACTGCTTTTCTTAATCTCAGTGAAGATCTTTACTGATAAACAGCTACCTATGCAGCATGTTCATGTCGTTCCTAAATGAGCTTTTATCTGTCTCCCCTCACCACAAATCAGATTCTTCTGAGGAGTTCCCAGTACATTATCCTTTCCCCTGTGTAATTACCTTAACAAGCCCCAGCTGTTTTTATTCTCAGAAGGTTTACTCCCTGATATATAGCTGCCTACCCCTTGGTAAGTGCAGGTCCTAAATGAGCTTTTTTCTCTGTTCCCTCACCACAATCCAGATTCTTTTGGGGAGTTACCAGTACAGTAACCATACCAAGAAGTACTTAATTTATTAAGCTAATTCTTTTCTTAATCTCAGTGGAGATATTTACTGATAAACAGCTACCTTTGCAGCATTTTCATGTCGTTCCTAAATGAGCTTTTATCTCTCTCACCTCACCACAAATCAGATTCTTCTGAGGAGTTCCCAGTACATTATCCTTTCCCCTGTGTAATAACCTTAACAAGCCCCAGCTGTTTTTATTCTCAGAAGGGATACTCCCTGATAAACATCTTCCTACCCCCTTCGTAACTGCAGGTCCTAAATGAGCTTTTTTCTCTCTTCCCTCACCACAATCCAGATTCTTTTGGGAGTTACCAGTACAGTAACCATACCAGGAAGTACTTAATTTATTAAGCTACTGCTTTTCTTATTCTCAGTGGAGATATTTACTGACAAACAGCTACCTATGCAGCATTTTCATGTCGTTCCTAAATGAGCTTTTATCTCTCTCCCCTCACCACAAATCAGATTCTTCTGAGGAGTTCCCAGTACATTGTCCTTTCCCCTGTGTAATTACCTTAACAAGCTTCAGCTGTTTTTATTCTCAGAAGGTTTACTCCCTGATATATAGCTGCCTACCCCCTTCGTAAGTGCAGGTCCTAAATGAGCTTTTTTCTCTGTTCCCTCACCACAAATCAGATTCTTCTGAGGAGTTCCCAGTACATTATCATTTACCCTGTGTAATTACCTTAACAAGCTCCAGTTATTTTTATTCTCAGAAGTTTTACTCCCTGATAGACAGCTGCCTACCCCTTCGTAATAGCAGGTCCTAGATGAGCTTTTTTCTCTGTTCCCTCACCACAATCCAGATTCTTTTGGGGAGTTACCAGTACAGTAACCATACCAGGAAGTACTTAATTTATTAAGCTACTGCTTTTCTTAATCTCAGTGGAGATATTTACTGATAAAGAGCTACATACGCAGCATGTTCATGTCGTTCCTAAATGAGCTTTTATCTCTCTACTCTCACCACAAATCAGATTCTTCTGAGTAGTTCCCAGTACTTTATCCTTTCCCCTGTGTAATTACCTTAACAAGCTCCAGCTGTTTTTATTCTCAGAAGGTTTACTCCCTGATATACAGCTGCCTACCCCCTTCGTAATTGCAGGTCCTAAATGAGCTTTTTTCTCTGTTCCCTCACCACAAATCAGATTCTTGTGAGGAGTTCCCAGTACATTATCATTTCCCCTGTGTAATTACCTTAACAAGCTGCAGCTGTTTTTATCTCAGAAGGTTTACTCACTGATATACAGCTGACTACCCCCTTCGTAAGTGCAGGTCCTAAATGAGCTTTTTTCTCTTTTCCTCACCACAATCCAGATTCTTTTGGGTAGTTACCAGTACAGTAACCAAACCAGGAAGTACTTAATTTATTAAGCTAATGCTTTTCATAATCTCAGTGGAGATATTTACTGATAAACAGATACCTAGGCAGCATGTTCATGTCGTTCCTAAATGAGCTTTTATCTCTCTCCCCTCACCACAAATCAGATTCTTCGGAGGAGTTCCCAGTACATTATCCTTTCCCCTGTTTAATTACCTTAACAAGCTCCAGCTGTTTTAATTCTCAGAAGGTTTACTCCCTGATATACAGCTGCCTACCCCCTTCGTAAGTGCAGGTCCTAAATGAGCTTTTTTCTCTGTTCTCTCACCACAATCCAGATTCTTTTGGGGAGTTACCAGTACAGTAACCATACCAGGAAGTACTTAATTCAATAAGTTACTGCTTTTCTTAATCTCAGTGGAGATATTTACTGATAAACAGCTACCTACGCAGCATGTTCATGTCGTTCTTAAAGAGCTTTTATCTCTCTCCACTCACCACAAATCAGATTCTTCTGAGGAGTTCCCAGTACATTATCCTTTCCCCTGTGTAATTACCTTAACAAGCTCCAGCTGTTTTTTTTCTAAGAAGTTTTACTCCCTGATATACAGCTGCCTACACCCTTCGTAAGTGCAGGTCCTAAATGAGCTTTTTTCTCTTTCCCTCACCACAATCCAGATTCTTTTGGGTAGTTACCAGTACAGTAACCAAACCAGGAAGTACTTAATTTATTAAGCTAATGCTTTTCTTAATCTCAGTGGAGATATTTACTGATGAACCGCTACCTAGGCAGCATTTTCATGTCGTTCCTAAATGAGCTTTTATCTCTCTCCCCTCACCACAATCAGATTCTTCAGAGGAGTTCCCAGTACATTATCCTTTCCCCTGTGTAATTATATTAACAAGCCCCAGCCGTTTTTACTCTCAAAAGGGATACTCCCTGATATACAGCTGCCTAGCCCCTTCGTAAGTGCAGGTCCTAAATGAGCTTTTTTCTCTGTTCCCTCACCACAATCCAGATTCTTTTGGGAGTTACCAGTACAGTAACCATACCAGGAAGTACTTAATTTATTAAGCTACTGCTTTCCTTAATCTCAGTGGAGATATTTACTGATAAACAGCTACCTACACAGCATGTTCATGTCGTTCCTAAATGAGATTTTATCTCTCTCCCCTCACCACAAATCAGATTCTTCTGAGGAGTTCCCAGTACATTATCCTTTCCCCTGTGTAATTACCTTAACAAGCTTCAGCTGTTTTTATTCTCAGAAGGTTTACTCCCTGATATATAGCTGCCTACCCCCTTCGTAAGTTCAGGTCCTAAATGAGCTTTTTTCTCTGTTCCCTCACCACAAATCAGATTCTTCTAAGGAGTTCCCAGTACATTATCCTTTCCCCTGTGTAATTACCTTAACAAGCTCCAGCTGTTTTTATTCTCAGAAGGTTTACTCCCTGATATACAGCTGCCTACCTCCTTCGTGAGTGCAGGTCCTAAATGAGCTTTTTTCTCTGTTCCCTCACCACAATCCAGATTCTTTGGGGAGTTATCAGTACAGTAACCATACCAGGAAGTACTTAATTTATTAAGCTACTGCTTTTCTTAATCTCAGTGGAGATATTTACTGATAAACAGCTACCTACGCAGCATGTTCATGTCATTCCTTAATGACCTTTTATCTCTCTCCCCTCAAAACAAATCAGATTCTTCTGAGGAGTTCCCAGTACATTATCCTTTCCCCAGTGTAATTACCTTAAAAAGTTCCAGCTGTTTTTTGTCTAAGAACGGATACTCCCTGATATACAGCTGCCTACCCCTTCGTAAGTGCAGGTCCTAAATGACCTTTTTTCTCTGTTTCCTCACCTCAATCCAGATTCTTTTGGGAGTTACCAGTACAGTAACCATACCAGGAGGTACTTAATTTATTAAGCTACTGCTTTTCTTAATCTCAGTGGAGATATTTACTGATAAACAGCTACCTACGCAGCATGTTCATGTCGTTCCTAAATGAGCTTTTATCTCTCTCCCCTCACCACAAATCAGATTCTTCTGAGGAGTTCCCAGTACATTATCCTTTTCCCTGTGTAATTACCTTAAGAAGCTCCAGCTGTTTTTATTCTCATGTTTACTCCCTGATATACAGCTGCCTATCCCCTTCGTAAGTGCAGGTCCTAAATGAGCTTTTTTCTCTGTTCCCTCACCACAATCCAGATTCTTTTGGGGAGTTACCAGTACAGTAACCATACCAGGAAGTACGTAATTTATTAAGCTACTGCTTTTCTTAATCTCAGTGGAGATATTTACTGATAAACAGCTACCTACGCAGCATGTTCATGTCGTTCCTAAATGAGCTTTTATCTCTCTCCCCTCACCACAAATCAGATTCTTCTTTTTTTTAAATTTTTTTTATTATTAATTAAGCAAAAAAAAATTTTTTTACACGGTGTTGTGCAATGAGAGTACAGTTACATAGTAGGGCAGTGTGTACCTTTCTTGTGATATCTTACAACCTGTTTTTCCATCCCTTGTCTAGGTCAGGTAGACCCATATGCAATTTACAATGTATCAAGCACATATACAGTGTTCACAGACTTGGTCTCTACTGTCTCTCCATCTCCCTTTGTTAACAGTCATATATCAGGGAGATCATGCCCCTTTGTTTTCTGTGTTCTAGGCTTGTCTCGCTCAACATTATTTGTTCGATTTCTGACCATTTCCCTGCGTATAACAGTATTTCACCATTCCTAATCGCTATGTAGTATTCCATTGTGTATAAGTACCATATTTTTTGGATCCATTCATCTGTGGAGGGGCATCTGGGTTGTTTCCAAATTTTGGCTATTGTGAATTGTGCCGCAATAAACATGGAAGTACAAATGTCCTTTTGATATCTTGGGTTTTGCTGTTTAGGATAGATGCCTAGGAGTGGTATGGCTGGGTCATAGGGTAGGTCTATATTGAGCTTTTTGAGAAACCTCCATACTGTTCTCCAAAGTGGTTGTACTAATTTGCACTCCCACCAACAATGGAGAAGGGTTCCTCTTTCCCCACAGCCCCTCCAGCATTTGTTGTTTCCTGAGTTCAGAGTATAGGCCATTCTAACTGGGCTGAGGTGGTATCTCAGGGTTGTTTTTATTTGCATTTCCTTTACTAGCAGGGATGTTGAGCATTTCCTCATGTGTTTCTTTGCCATTTTTATATCTTCTCTTGTGAAGTCTCTCTTTAGCTCTTTTGCCCATTTCCTAATAGGTTTATTGGGCTTGGAGGGGCTTAGTTTTTTGAGTTCTCTGTAGATGACAGATATCAGGCCTTTGTCTGTTGCTGTGCTGGTAAATATCCTTTCCCATATCGTTGGCTGTCTTTCTATTTTGGTGGCTATGACCTTAGCTGTGCAGAAACTTTTTAATTTGTAGTAGTCCCATTTGTTGAGTCTTTCCCTATTTGTTGTGCCCCTGGGACTCTATTCAGGAAGTTCCTTCCTGTGCCTATAAGTTCTAGTGTCTTTCCTACTCTGTCCTTCAGTAGTTTCAAGGATTCAGGTCTGATGTTGAGGTCCTTGATCCATTTTGAGTTGATCTTGGTGCATGGTGATAGGCTTGGGTCTACTTTGAGTTTTCTGCATATGGCTGCCCAGTTCTCCCAGCACCAGTAGTTGAAGAGGCTATGTTTATTCCATTGTATGTCTTTAGCTCCTTTGTCGAATATCAGTTTGCTGTAAGAGTGCGGTTTTATTTCTGGGTCTTCAATTCTAATCCACTGGTCTTCCGATCTGTTTTTATACCAATACCATGCTGTTTTTGTTATGATGGCCTTGTAGTAGAGCTTGAAGTCTGGTATGGTGATACCTCCTGCACTATGTTTTTTGCCTAGAATTGCTTTGGCTATTCTAGTTTTTTTGCTGTTCCATATGAATTTATGGACTGGTTTCTCTATTTCAGTGAAGAATGTGGCTGGGATTTTGATTGGTATTGCATTGAATTTGTATAACAATTTGGGCAATATGGCCATTTTCACTATATTGATTCTGCCTACCCATGAGCATGGGAGGTCTTTCCATCTCCTTGTGTCTTCTTTGATTTCCCTTATTAGATTTTTGTAGTTTTCATTGAATAGGTCCGTCACGTCCTTGGTTAAGTTGATCCCTAGGTACTTTATTCTTTTTTTGGCTACTGTAAATGGAATTGTTTCCATAATTTCCTTTTCTGTTTGTCTATTGCTGGTGTACAGAAAAGCTGCTGACTTTTGTGGATTGATTTTGTATCCTGCTACTTTGCCAAATTGGTTTATTAGATGTAGGAGTTTGGGTACTGAGTTTTTTGGGTCCTTGAGATATAAGATCATGTCGTCTGCGAATAGGGATAACTTGATTTCTTCCTTGCCGACGTGGATCCCTTTGATGTCCTCCTCTTGCCTTATTGCTATGGCTAGGGATTCCAGCACTATGTTGAACAGAAGTGGGGAGAGTGGGCATCCTTGTCTTGTTCCTGTGTTTAGGGGGAATGATTTAAGTTTCTCTCCATTTAATATGATATTAGCAGTTGGTCTGTTGTATATGGCTTTTATTGTTTTGAGGAATGTTCCATCTATTCCTGTTCTCTCCAAAGCTTTTAATAGGTATGGATGTTGTATTTTGTCGAAGGCTTTTTGGGCATCAACTGAGATAACAATGTGATTCTTGATTTTAGTTCTGTTTATGTGGTGAATTACATTGATTGATTTACGGATGTTGAACCATCCTTGTGACTGAGGGATGAAGCCTAATTGGTCATGATGTATGATATTCTTAATCAGTTTCTGGATCCTGTTAGCTAATATTTTATTGAGAAGCTTTGCATCTGTGTTCATTAGTGATATTGGTCTGTAGTTCTCTTTTTTTGTTGGATCTTTGCCTGGTTTGGGGATGAGTATGATATTAGCTTCATAGAATGAGTTCGGGATTTCTCCCTCCGTTTCTATTTCGCGGAAGAGTTTGAGGAGTATTGGAATTAGCTCCTCACTAAAGGTTTTGTAGAATTCATTGGTGAATCCATCTGGGCCTGGGCTCTTCTTAGTAGGGAGGTTCTTGATTACCTCTTGTATCTCACTGTAAGTTATTGGTTTATTTAGTTGACTTATTTCTTCTTGGTTCAGTTTGGGCAGTTTGTACTTCTCTAAGAATTGATCCATTTCTGTAAAATTATTGTTTTTTGCTGAGTAGAGGTTTTGGAAATAGCTCCTTATGATTTTTTGAATATCGTGTGTACTTGTCGTAATTTTTCCTGTGGAGTCCCTGATTTTACGAATATGAGTCTCTTCTCTTCTTTTTTTTGTGAGTCTTGCAAGGGGCCTGTCAATTTTGTTTATTTTCTCAAAGAACCAGCATTTAGTCTTATTTATTTGTTGAATGGTCTTTCTATTTTCAATCAGATTTATCTCTTCTTTAATCTTTGTAATCTCTCCCCTCCTAGTCGTTTTAGATTCTGTCATTTCTTGTTTCTCCAGTTGTTTTAGTTTCATCGTGAGTGTATTCACCTGCTCTGCTTCCATTCTTTTAATGTGGGTACTGAGTGCAATGATCTTGCCCCTCAGTACTGCCTTAGCTGTGTCCCATAGGTTTCTTTGTGATGTGTTTTCTTTGTCATTGTGGCTTATGAATTCCTTGATTTCATCTTTAATTTGATCTGTGGCCCAAGTGTTGGATAGCAGCGTGGGGTTTAGCCTCCAAGAGTGTGTATAGGCTCTGTGGTATCCTTTGTTGTTGAGGGTTAACTTTAATCCACTGTGATCAGATATAATACATGGGATGATGTCAATACTTTTGTATTTGCTGAGGTTCTTTGTGTGGGCTATGACGTGGTCTATTTTGGAATATGATCCATGGGCTGCTGAAAAGAAGGTGTATTGGGTCTCTGTAGTGTGGAAGGTTCTATATAGGTCTATTAGATCCATTTGGGAAATGGTGTTATTTAGGTCCTCAGCTCCCTTACTAATCCTCTGGGTGTTGGATCTGTCTATTGGAGAGAGAGGAGTATTAAAGTCACCCACTATGATTGTGTTTGCATCTATCTTGCTCTGTAATTCTGTGAGAATTTGCTTGACATATGTCGGGCCTCTTTTGTTCGGTGAGTATACATTTATTCTCAGAAGGTTTACTCCCTGATATACAGCTGCCTACCCCCTTCGTAAGTGCAGGTCCTAAATGAGCTTTTTTCTCTCTTCCCTCACCACAATCCAGATTCTTTTGGGGAGTTACCAGTACAGTAACCATACAAGGAAATACTTAATTTATTAAGCTACTGCTTTTCTTAATCTCAGTGGAGATATTTACTGATAAACAGCTAACTACGCAGCATGTTCATGTCGTTCCTAAATGAGCTTTTATCTCTCTCCCCTCACCACAAATCAGATTCTTCTGAGGAGTTCCCAGTACATTATCCTTTCCCCTGTGTAATTACCTTAACAAGCTCCAGCTGTTTTTATTCTCAGAAGGTTTACTCACTGATATATAACTGCCTACCCCCTTCGTAAGTGCAGGTCTTAAATGAGCTTTTTTCTCTGTTCCCTCACCACAATCCGGATTCTTTTGGGGAGTTACCAGTACAGTAACCATATCAGGAATTAGGTAATTTATTAAGATACTGCTTTTCTTAATCTCAGTGGAGATATTTACTGATAAACAGCTACCTACGCAGCATGTTCATATCGTTCCTAAATGAGATTTTATCTCTCTCCCCTCACCACAAATCAGATTCTTCTGAGGAGTTCCCAGTACATTATCCTTTCCCCTGTGTAATTACCTTAACAAGCTCCAGCTGTTATTATTCTCAGAAGGTTTACTCCCTGATATACAGCTGCCTACCGCCTTCGTAAGTGCAGGTCCTAAATGAGCTTTTTTCTCTCTTCCCTCACCACAATCCAGATTCTTTTGGGGAGTTACCAGTACAGTAACCATACAAGGAAATACTTAATTTATTAAGCTACTGCTTTTCTTAATCTCAGTGGAGATATTTACTGATAAACAGCTACCTACGCAGCATGTTCATGTCGTTCCTAAATGAGCTTTTATCTCTCTCCCCTCACCACAAATCAGATTCTTCTGAGGAGTTCCCAGTACATTATCCTTTCCCCTGTGTAATTACCTTAACAAGCTCCAGCTGTTTTTATTCTCAGAAGGTTTACTCACTGATATATAACTGCCTACCCCCTTCGTAAGTGCAGGTCTTAAATGAGATTTTTTCTCTGTTCCCTCACCACAATCCAGATTCTTTTGGGGAGTTACCAGTACAGTAACCATATCAGGAAGTAGGTAATTTATTAAGATACTGCTTTTCTTAATCTCAGTGGAGATATTTACTGATAAACAGCTACCTACGCAGCATGTTCATATCGTTCCTAAATGAGATTTTATCTCTCTCCCCTCACCACAAATCAGATTCTACTGAGGAGTTCCCAGTACATTATCCTTTCCCCTGTGTAATTACCTTAACAAGCTCCAGCTGTTATTATTCTCAGAAGGTTTACTCCCTGATATACAGCTGCCTACCGCCTTCGTAAGTGCAGGTCCTAAATGAGCATTTTTTCTCTGTTCCCTAACCACAATCCAGATTCTTTTGAGGAGTTACCAGTACAGTAACCATACCAGGAAGTACTTAATTTATTAAGCTACTGCTTTTCTTAATCTCAGTGGAGATATTTACTGATAAACAGCTACCTACGCATCATGTTCCTGTCGTTCCTAAATGAGCTTTTATTTCTCTCCCCTCACCACAAATCAGATTCTTCTGAGGAGTTCCCAGTACATTATCCTTTCCCCTGTGTAATTACCTTAACAAGCTCCAGCTGTTTTTATTCTCAGGCTTACTCCCTGATATACAGCTGCCTACACCCTTCGTAAGTGCAGGTCCTAAATGAGCTTTTTTCTCTGTTCCCTCACCACAATCCAGATTCTTTTGGGGAGTTACCAGTACAGTAACCATACCAGGAAGTACTTAATTTATTGAGCTACTGCTTTTCTTAATCTGAGTGGAGATATTTACAGATAAACACCTACGTACGCAGCATGTTCATGTCGTTCATAAATGAGCTTTTATCTCTGTCCCCTCACCACAAATCAGATTCTTCTGATGAGTTCCCAGTACATTATCCTTTCCCCTGTGTAATTACCTTAACAAGCTCGAGCTGTTTTTATTCTCAGAAGCGGTACTCCCCTGATATACAGCTGCCTACCCCCTTCGTAAGTGCAGGTCCTAAATGAGCTTTTTCTCTGTTCCCTCACCAGAATCCAGATTTTTTGGGGAGTTACCAGTAAAGTAACCATACCAGGAAGTACTTAATTTATTAAGCTACTGCTTTTCTTAATCTCAGTGGAGATATTTACTGATAAACAGCTACCTATGCAGCATGTTCATGTCGTTCCTAAATGAGCTTTTATCTCTCTTCCCTCACCACAAATCAGATTCTTCTGAGGAGGTCCCAGTACATTATCCTTTCCCCCAGTGTAATTACCTTAACAAGCTCCAGCTTTTTGTATTCTCAGAAGGTTTACTCCCTGATATACAGCTGCCTACCACCTTCGTAAGTGCAGGTCCTAAATGAGCTTTTTTCTCTTTCCCTCACCACAATACAGATTCTTTTGAGGAGTTACCAGTACAGTAACCAAACCAGGAAGTACTTAATTTATTAAGCTACTGCTTTTCTTAATCTCAGTGGAGATATTTACTGATAAACTGTTACCTATGCAGTATTTTCATGTCGTTCCTAATTGAGCTTTTATCTCTCTCACCTCACCACAAATCAGATTCTTCTGAGGTTTTCCCAGTACATTATCCTTTACCCTGTGTAATTACCTTGACAAGCTCCAGCTGTTTATATTCTCAGAAGGGATACTCCCTGATATACAGCTGCCTACCCCCTTCGTAAGTGCAGGTCCTAAATGAGCTTTTTTCTCTGTTCCCTCACCACAAATCAGATTCTTGTGAGGAGTTCCCAGTACATTATCCTTTCCCCTGTGTAATTACCTTAACAAGCTGCAGCTGTTTTTATTCTCAGAAGGTTTACTCCCTGATATACAGCTGCCTACCCCCTTCGTAAGTGCAGGTCCTAAATGAGCTTTTTTCCCTGTTCTCTCACCACAATCCAGATTCTTTTGGGGAGTTACCAGTACAGTAACCATACCAGGAAGTACTTAATTCAATAAGTTACTGCTTTTCTTAATCTCAGTGGAGATATTTACTGATAAACAGCTACCTACGCAGCATGTTCATGTCGTTCCTAAAGAGCTTTTATCTCTCTCCACTCACCACAAATCAGATTCTTCTGAGGAGTTCCCATTACATTATCCTTTCCCCTGTGTAATTACCTTAACAAGCTCCAGCTGTTTTTTTTCTAAGAAGGGATACTCCCTGATATACAGCTGCCTACTCCCTTCGTAAGAGCAGGTCCTAAATGAGCTTTTTTCTCTTTCCCTCACCACAATACAGATTCTTTGAGGAGTTACCAGTATATTAACCAAACGAGGAAGTACTTAATGTATTAAGCTACTGCTTTTCTTAATCTCAGTGGAGATATTTACTGATAAACTGCTACCTATGCAGCATTTTCATGTCGTTCCTAATTGAGCTTTTATCTCTCTCCCCTAACCACAAATCAGATTCTTCTGAGGTTTTCCCAGTACATTATCCTTTCCCCTGTGTAATTACCTTAACAAGCTCCAGCTGTTTATATTCTCAGAAGGGATACTCCCTGATATACAGCTGCCTAGCCCCTTCGTAAGTGCAGGTCATAAATGAGCTTTTTTCTCTGTTCCCTCACCACAATCCAGATTCTTTTGGGTAGTTACCAGTACAGTAACTAAACCAGGAAGTACTTAATTTATTAAGCTAATGCTTTTCTTATTCTCAGTGGAGATATTTACTGATAAAAAGCTACCTAGGCAGCATTTTCATGTCGTTCCTAAATGAGCTTTTATCTCTCTCCCCTCACCACAAATCAGATTCTTTGAGGAGTTCCCAGTACATTATCCCTTCCCCTGTGTAATTACCTTAGCAAGCTTCAGCTGTTTTTATTCTCAGAAAGTTTACTCCCTGATATATAGCTGCCTACCCCCTTCGTAAGTGCAGGTCCTAAATGAGCTTTTTTCTCTGTTCCCTCACCACAATACAGATTCTTTTGGGGAGTTACCAGTACAGTAACCATACCAAGAAGTACTTAATTTATTAAGCTACTTCTTTTCTTAATCTCAGTGGAGATATTTACTGATAAACAGCTACCTTTGCAGCATTTTCATGTCGTTCCTAAATGAGCTTTTATCTCTCTCCCCTCACCACAAATCAGATTCTTCTGAGGAGTTCCCAGTACATTATCCTTTCCCCTGTGTAATAACCTTAACATGCTCCAGCTGTTTATATTCTCAGAAGGGATACTCCCTGATATACAGCTGCCTACCCCCTTCGTAAGTGCAGGTCCTAAATGAGCTTTTTTCTGTTCCCTCACCCCAAATCAGATTCTTCTGAGGAGTTCCCAGTACATAATCATTTACCCTGTGTAATTAACTTAACAAGCTCCAGCTATTTTTTATTCTCAGAAGTTTTACTCCCTGGTAGACAGCTGCCTACCCCCTTCGTAATAGCAGGTTCTAAATGTGGTTTTTTCTCTGTTCCCTCACCACAATACAGATTCTTTTGGGGAGTTACCAGTACAGTAACCATACCAAGAAGTACTTAATATATTAAGCTAATTCTTTTCTTAATCTCAGTGGAGATATTTACTGATAAACAGCTACCTTTGCAGCATTTTCATGTCGTTCCTAAATGAGCTTTTATCTCTCTCACCTCACCACAAATCAGATTCTTCTGAGGAGTTCCCAGTACATTATCCTTTCCCCTGTGTAATAACCTTAACAAGCCCCAGCTGTTTTTATTCTCAGAAGGGATACTCCCTGATAAACATCTTCCTACCCCCTTCGTAACTGCAGGTCCTAAATGAGCTTTTTTCTCTCTTCCCTCACCACAATCCAGATTCTTTTGGGAGTTACCAGTACAGTAACCATACCAGGAAGTACTTAATTTATTAAGCTACTGCTTTTCTTATTCTCAGTGGAGATATTTACTGACAAACAGCTACCTAGGCAGCATTTTCATGTCGTTCCTAAATGAGCTGTTATCTCTCTCCCCTCACCACAAATCAGATTCTTCTGAGGAGTTCCCAGTACATTGTCCTTTCCCCTGTGTAATTACCTTAACAAGCTTCAGCTGTTTTTATTCTCAGAAGGTTTACTCCCTGATATATAGCTGCCTACCCCCTTCGTAAGTGCAGGTCCTAAATGAGCATTTTTCTCTGTTCCCTCACCACAAATCAGATTCTTCTGAGGAGTTCCCAGTACATTATCATTTACCCTGTGTAATTACCTTAACAAGCTCCAGTTATTTTTATTCTCAGAAGTTTTACTCCCTGATAGACAGCTGCCTACCCCCTTCGTAATAGCAGGTCCTAGATGAGCTTTTTTCTCTGTTCCCTCACCACAATCCAGATTCTTTTGGGGAGTTACCAGTACAGTAACCATACCAGGAAGTACTTAATTTATTAAGCTACTGCTTTTCTTAATCTCAGTGGAGATATTTACTGATAAAGAGCTACATACGCAGCATGTTCATGTCGTTCCTAAATGAGCTTTTATCCCTCTCCTCTCACCACAAATCAGATTCTTCTGAGTAGTTCCCAGTACATTATCTTTTCCCCTGTGTAATTACCTTAACAAGCTCCAGCTGTTTTTATTCTCAGAAGGTTTACTCCCTGATATACAGCTGCCTACCCCCTTCGTAAGTGCAGGTCCTAAATGAGCTTTTTTCTCTGTTCCCTCACCACAAATCAGATTCTTGTGAGGAGTTCCCAGTACATTATCATTTCCCCTGTGTAATTACCTTACCAAGCTGCAGCTGTTTTTATTCTCAGAAGGTTTACTCCCTGATATACAGCTGACTACCCCCTTCGTAAGTGCAGGTCCTAAATGAGCTTTTTTCTCTTTTCCTCACCACAATCCAGATTCTTTTGGGTAGTTACCAGTACAGTAACCAAACCAGGAAGTACTTAATTTATTAAGCTAATGCTTTTCTTAATCTCAGTGGAGATATTTACTGATGAACCGCTACCTAGGCAGCATTTTCATGTCGTTCCTAAATGAGCTTTTATCTCTCTCCCCTCACCACAATCAGATTCTTCTGAGGAGTTCCCAGTACATTATCCTTTCCCCTGTGTAATTATATTAACAAGCCCCAGCCGTTTTTATTCTCAAAAGGGATACTCCCTGATATACAGCTGCCTAGCCCCTTCGTAAGTGCAGGTCCTAAATGAGCTTTTTTCTCTGTTCCCTCACCACAATCCAGATTCTTTTGGGGAGTTACCAGTACAGTAACCATACCAGGAAGTACTTAATTTATTAAGCTACTGCTTTCCTTAATCTCAGTGGAGATATTTACTGATAAACAGCTACCTACACAGCATGTTCATGTCGTTCCTAAATGAGATTTTATCTCTCTCCCCTCACCACAAATCAGATTCTTCTGAGGAGTTCCCAGTACATTATCCTTTCCCCTGTGTAATTACCTTAACAAGCTTCAGCTGTTTTTATTCTCAGAAGGTTTACTCCCTGATATATAGCTGCCTACCCCCTTCGTAAGTGCAGGTCCTAAATGAGCTTTTTTCTCTGTTCCCTCACCACAAATCAGATTCTTCTAAGGAGTTCCCAGTACATTATCCTTTCCCCTGTGTAATTACCTTAACAAGCTCCAGCTGTTTTTATTCTCAGAAGGTTTACTCCCTGATATACAGCTGCCTACCTCCTTCGTGAGTGCAGGTCCTAAATGAGCTTTTTTCTCAGTTCCCTCACCACAATCCAGATTCTTTGGGGAGTTATCAGTACAGTAACCATACCAGGAAGTACTTAATTTATTAAGCTACTGCTTTTCTTAATCTCAGTGGAGATATTTACTGATAAACAGCTACCTACGCAGCATGTTCATGTCATTCCTTAATGACCTTTTATCTCTCTCCCCTCAAAACAAATCAGATTCTTCTGAGGAGTTCCCAGTACATTATCCTTTCCCCAGTGTAATTACCTTAAAAAGTTCCAGCTGTTTTTTGTCTAAGAACGGATACTCCCTGATATACAGCTGCCTACCCCTTCGTAAGTGCAGGTCCTAAATGACCTTTTTTCTCTGTTTCCTCACCTCAATCCAGATTCTTTTGGGAGTTACCAGTACAGTAACCATACCAGGAGGTACTTAATTTATTAAGCTACTGCTTTTCTTAATCTCAGTGGAGATATTTACTGATAAACAGCTACCTACGCAGCATGTTCATGTCGTTCCTAAATGAGCTTTTATCTCTCTCCCCTCAACACAAATCAGATTCTTCTGAGGAGTTCCCAGTACATTATCCTTTTCCCTGTGTAATTACCTTAAGAAGCTCCAGCTGTTTTTATTCTCATGTTTACTCCCTGATATACAGCTGCCTATCCCCTTCGTAAGTGCAGGTCCTAAATGAGCTTTTTTCTCTGTTCCCTCACCACAATCCAGATTCTTTTGGGGAGTTACCAGTACAGTAACCATACCAGGAAGTACGTAATTTATTAAGCTACTGCTTTTCTTAATCTCAGTGGAGATATTTACTGATAAACAGCTACCTACGCAGTATGTTCATGTCGTTCCTAAATGAGCTTTTATCTCTCTCCCCTCACCACAAATCAGATTCTTCTTTTTTTTTTAATTTTTTTTATTATTAATTAAGCAAAAAAAAATTTTTTTACACGGTGTTGTGCAATGAGAGTACAGTTACATAGTAGGGCAGTGTGTACATTTCTTGTGATATCTTACAACCTGTTTTTCCATCCCTTGTCTAGGTCAGGTAGACCCATATGCAATTTACAATGTATCAAGCACATATACAGTGTTCACAGACTTGGTCTCTACTGTCTCTCCATCTCCCTTTGTTAACAGTCATATATCAGGGAGATCATGCCCCTTTGTTTTCTGTGTTCTAGGCTTGTCTCGCTCAACATTATTTGTTCGATTTCTGACCATTTCCCTGCGTATAACAGTATTTCACCATTCCTAATCGCTATGTAGTATTCCATTGTGTATAAGTACCATATTTTTTGGATCCATTCATCTGTGGAGGGGCATCTGGGTTGTTTCCAAATTTTGGCTATTGTGAATTGTGCCGCAATAAACATGGAAGTACAAATGTCCTTTTGATATCTTGGGTTTTGCTGTTTAGGATAGATGCCTAGGAGTGGTATGGCTGGGTCATAGGGTAGGTCTATATTGAGCTTTTTGAGAAACCTCCATACTGTTCTCCAAAGTGGTTGTACTAATTTGCACTCCCACCAACAATGGAGAAGGGTTCCTCTTTCCCCACAGCCCCTCCAGCATTTGTTGTTTCCTGAGTTCAGAGTATAGGCCATTCTAACTGGGCTGAGGTGGTATCTCAGGGTTGTTTTTATTTGCATTTCCTTTACTAGCAGGGATGTTGAGCATTTCCTCATGTGTTTCTTTGCCATTTTTATATCTTCTCTTGTGAAGTCTCTCTTTAGCTCTTTTGCCCATTTCCTAATAGGTTTATTGGGCTTGGAGGGGCTTAGTTTTTTGAGTTCTCTGTAGATGACAGATATCAGGCCTTTGTCTGTTGCTGTGCTGGTAAATATCCTTTCCCATATCGTTGGCTGTCTTTCTATTTTGGTGGCTATGACCTTAGCTGTGCAGAAACTTTTTAATTTGTAGTAGTCCCATTTGTTGAGTCTTTCCCCTATTTGTTGTGCCCCTGGGACTCTATTCAGGAAGTTCCTTCCTGTGCCTATAAGTTCTAGTGTCTTTCCTACTCTGTCCTTCAGTAGTTTCAAGGATTCAGGTCTGATGTTGAGGTCCTTGATCCATTTTGAGTTGATCTTGGTGCATGGTGATAGGCTTGGGTCTACTTTGAGTTTTCTGCATATGGCTGCCCAGTTCTCCCAGCACCAGTAGTTGAAGAGGCTATGTTTATTCCATTGTATGTCTTTAGCTCCTTTGTCGAATATCAGTTTGCTGTAAGAGTGCGGTTTTATTTCTGGGTCTTCAATTCTAATCCACTGGTCTTCCGATCTGTTTTTATACCAATACCATGCTGTTTTTGTTATGATGGCCTTGTAGTAGAGCTTGAAGTCTGGTATGGTGATACCTCCTGCACTATGTTTTTTGCCTAGAATTGCTTTGGCTATTCTAGTTTTTTTGCTGTTCCATATGAATTTATGGACTGGTTTCTCTATTTCAGTGAAGAATGTGGCTGGGATTTTGATTGGTATTGCATTGAATTTGTATAACAATTTGGGCAATATGGCCATTTTCACTATATTGATTCTGCCTACCCATGAGCATGGGAGGTCTTTCCATCTCCTTGTGTCTTCTTTTTC
>NW_025961129.1:0-27118 GCF_023159225.1 Perognathus longimembris pacificus | reverse complement strand
TTACAGAGTCGAAAGGATAATGTACTGGGGAACTCCTCAGAAGAATCTGATTTGTGGTGAGGGGAGAGAGATAAAAGCTCATTTATTAACGACATGAACATGCTGCATAGGTAGCTGTTTATCAGTAAATATCTCCACTGAGATTAAGAAAAGCAGTAGCTTAATAAATTAAGTACTTCCTGGTATGGTTACTGTACTGGTAACTCCCCAAAAGAATCTGGATTGTGGTGAGGGAACAGAGAAAAAAGCTCATTTAGGACCTGCACTTACGAAGGGGGTAGGCAGCTGTATATCAGGGAGTAAACCTTCTGAGAATAAAAACAGCTGGAGCTTGTTAAGGTAATTACACAGGGGAAAGGATAATGTACTGGGAACTCCTCAGATGAATCTGATTCGTGGTGAGGGGACAGAGATAAAAGCTCATTTAGGAACGACATGAACATGCTGCGTAGGTAGCTGTTTATCAGTAAATATCTCCACTGAGATTAAGAAAAGCAGTAGATTAATAAATTAAGTACTTCCTGGTATGGTTACTGTACTGGTAACTCCCCAAAAGAATCTGGATTGTGGTGAGGGAACAGAGAAAAAAGCTCATTTAGGACCTGCACTTACGAAGGGGGTAGGCAGTTGTATATCAGGGAGTAAACCTTCTGAGAATAAAAACAGCTGGAGCTTGTTAAGGTAATTACACAGGGGAAAGGATAATGTACTGGGAACAATTCAGAAGAATCTGATTCGTGGTGAGGGGAGAGAGATAAAAGCTCATTTAGGAACGACATGAACATGCTGCGTAGGTAGCTGTTTATAAGTAACTATCTCCACTGAGATTAAGAAAAGCAGTAGCTTAATAAATTAAGTACTTCCTGGTATGGTTCCTGTACTGTTTACTCCAGAAAAGAATCTGGATTGTGGTGAGGGAACAGAGAAAAAAGCTCATTTAGGACCTGCACTTATGAAGGGGGTAGGCAGCAGTATATCAGGGAGTAAACCTTCTGAGAATAAAAACAGCTGGAGCTTGTTAAGGTAATTACACAGTGGAAAGGATAATGTACTGGGAACTCCTCAGAAGAATCTGATTTGTGGTGAGGGGAGAGATATAAAAGCTCATTTAGGAACTACATGAACATTCTGCGTAGGTAGCTGTTTATCAGTAAATATCTCCACCGAGATTAAGAAAAGCAGTAGCTTAATAAATTAAGTACTTCCTGGTATGGTTACTGTACTGGTAACTCCCCAAAAGAATCTGGATTGTGGTGAGGGAACAGAGAAAAAAGCTCATTTAGGACCTGCACTTACGAAGGGGGTAGGTAGCTGTATATCAGCGAGTAAACCTTCTGAGAATAAAAATAGCTGGAGCTTGTTTAGGTAATTACACAGGGGAAAGGATAATGTACTGGGAACTCCTCAGAAGAATCTGATTTGTGCTGAGGGGAGAGAGATAAAAGCTCATATAGGAACCACATGAACATGCTGCGTAGGTAGCTGTTTATCAGTAAATATCTCCACTGAGATTAAGAAAAGCAGAAGCTTAATAAATTAAGTATTTCCTGGTATGGGTACTGTACTGGTAACTCCCCAAAAGAATCTGGATTGTGGTGCGGGAACAGAGAAAAAAAGCTCATTTAAGACCTGCACTTACTAAGGGTGTAGGCAGGTGTACATCAAGGAGTAAACCTTCTGAGAATAAAAACAGCTGGAGCTTGTTAAGGTAATTACACAGTCGAAAGGATAATGTACTGGGAACTCCTCAGAAGAATCTGATTTGTGGTGAGGGGAGAGAGATAAAAGCTCATTTTTAACGACATGAACATGCTGCATAGGTAGCTGTTTATCAGTAAATATCTCCACTGAGATTAAGAAAAGCAGTAGCTTAATAAATTAAGTACTTCCTGGTATGGTTACTGTACTGGTAACTCCCCAAAAGAATCTGGATTGTGGTGAGGGAACAGAGAAAAAAGCTCATTTAGGACCTGCACTTACGAAGGGGGTAGGCAACTGTATATCAGGGAGTAAACGTTCTGAGAATAAAAACAGCTGGAGCTTGTTAAGGTAATTACACAGGGGAAAGTATAATGTACTGGGAACTCCTCAGAAGAATCTGATTTGTGGTGAGGGGAGAGAGATAAATGCTCATTTAGGAACGACATGAACATGCTGGGTAGGTAGCTGTTCATCAGTAAATATCTCCACTGAGATTAAGAAAAGCGGGCTGGGGATATAGCCTAGTGGCAAGAGTGCCTGCCTCATATACACGAGGCCCTAGGTTCGATTCCCCAGCACCACATATACAGAAAACGGCCATAAGCGGCGCTGTGGCTCAAGTGGCAGAGTGCTAGCCTTGAGCGGGAAGAAGCCAGGGACAGTTCTCAGGCCCTGAGTCCAAGGCCCAGGACTGACCAAAAAAAAAAAAAAAAAAAAAAAAAAAGAAAAGAAAAGCAGTAGCTTATTAAATTTAGTAATTCCTGGTATGGTTACTGTACTGGTAACTCCCCAAAAGAATCTGGATTGTGGTGAGGGAACAGAGAAAAAAGCTCATTTAGGACCCGCATTTACGAAGGGGGTAGGCAGCTGTATATCAGGGAGTATACCTTCTGAAAATAAAAACAGCTGGAGCTTGTTAAGGTAATTACACAGGGGAAAGGATAATGTACTGGGAACTCCTCAGAAGAATCTGATTTGTGGTGAGGGGAGAGAGATAAAAGTTCATTTAGGAACGACATGAACATGCTGCATACGTAGCTGTTTATCAGTAAATATCTCCACTAAGTTTAAGAAAAGCAGTAGCTTAATAAATTAAGTACTTCTTTGTATGGTTACTGTACTGGTAATTCCCCAAAAGAATCTGGATTGTGGTGAGGGAACAGAGAAAAAAGCTCATTTAGGCCCTGCACTTACGAAGGGGGTAGGCAGCTGTATATCAGGGAGTAAACCTTCTGAGAATAAAAACAGCTGGAGCTTGTTAAGGTAATTACACAGGGGAAAGGATAAGGTACTGGGAACTTCTCAGAAGAATCTGATTCGTGGTGAAGGGAGAGAGAAAAAAAGCTCATTTAGGAACGACATGAACATGCTGCTTAGGTACCTGTTTACCAGTAAATATCTCCACTGAGATTAAGAAAAGCAGTAGCATAATAAATTAAGTACTTCCTGGTATGGTTACTGTACTGTTAACTCCCCAAAAGAATCTGGATTGTGGTGAGGGAACAGAGAAAAAAGCTCATTTAGGACCTGCACTTACTAAAGGGGTAGGCAGCTGTATATCAGGGAGTAAAAATTCTGAGAATAAAAACTGCTGGAGCTTGTTAAGGTAATTACACAGGGGAAAGGATAATGTACTGGGAACTCCTCAGAAGAATTTGATTTGTGGTGAGGGGAGAGAGATAAAAGCTCATTTAGGAACGACATGAACATGCTGCGTACGTAGCTGTTTATCAGTAAATATCTCCAGTGAGATTAAGAAAAGCAGTAGCTTAATAAATTAAGTATTTTCTGCTATGGTTACTGTACTGGTAACTCCCCAAAAGAATCTGGATTGTGGTGAGGGAACAGAGAAAAAAGCTCATTTAGGACCTGCACTTACGAAGGGGGTAGGCAGCTGTATATCAGGGAGTAAACCTTCTGAGAATAAAAACAGCTGGAGCTTGTTAAGGTAATTACACAGGGGAAAGGATAATGTACTGGGAACTCCTCAGAAGAATCTGATTTGTGGTGAGGGGAGAGAGATAAAAGCTCATTTAAGAACGACATGAACATGCTGCGTACGTAGCTGTTTATCAGTAAATATCTCCACTGAGATTAAGAAAAGCAGTAGCTTAATAAATTAAGTACTTCCTGGTATGGTTACTTTACTGGTAACTCCCCAAAAGAATCTGGATTGTGGTGAGGGAACAGAGAAAAAAGCTCATTTAGGAACTGAACTTACGAAGGGGGTAGGCAGCTGTATATCAGGGAGTAAACCTTCTGAGAATAAAAACAGCTGGAGCTTGTTAAGGTAATTACACAGGGGAAAGGATAATGTACTGGGAACTCCTCAGAAGAATCTGATTTGTGGTGAGGGGAGAGAGATAAAAGCTCATCTAGGAACGACATGAACATACTTCGTAGGTAGCTGTTTATCAGTAAATATCTCCACTGAGATTAAAAAAAGCAGTAGCTTAATAAATTAAGTACTTCCTGGTATGGTTACTGTACTGGTAACTCCCCAAAAGAATCTGGATTGTGGTGAGGGAACAGAGAAAAAAGCTCATTTAGGACCTGCACTTACGAAGGGGGTAGGCAGCTGTATATCAGGGAGTAAACCTTCTGAGAATAAAAACAGCTGGAACTTGTTAAGGTAAATACACAGGGGAAAGGATAATGTACTGGGAACTCCTCAGAAGAATCTGATTCGTGGTGAGGGGAGAGAGATAAAAGCTCATTTAGGAACGACATGAACATGCTGCGTAGGTAGCTGTTTATCAGTAAATATCTCCACTGAGATTAAGAAAAGCAGTAGCTTAATAAATTAAGTACTTCCTGGTATGGTTACTGTACCGGTAACTCCCCAAAAGAATCTGGACTGTGGTGAGGGAACAGAGAAAAAAGCTCATTTAGGACCTGCACTTAAGAAGGGGGTAGGCAGCAGTATATCAGGGAGTAAACGTTCTGAGAATAAAAACAGCTGGAGCTTGTTAAGGGAATTACACCGAGGAAAGGATAATGTACTGGGAAACTCCTCAGAAGAATCTGATTTGTGGTGAGGGGAGAGAGATAAAAGCTCATTTAGGAACGACATGAACATGTTACGTAGGTAGCTGTTTATCAGTAAATATCTCCACTGAGATTAAGAAAAGCAGTAGCTTAATAAATTAAGTACTTCCTGTTATGGTTACTGTACTGGTAACTCCCCAAAAGAATCTGGATTGTGGTGAGGGAACAGAGAAAAAGCTCATTTAGGACCTGCACTTACGAAGGGGGTAGGCAGCTGTATATCAGGGAGTAAACCTTCTGAGAATAAAAACGGCTGGAGCTTGTTAAGGTAATTACACCGGGGAAAGGATAATGTAGTGGGAACTCCTCAGAAGAATCTGATTTGTGGTGAGGGGAGAGATATAAAAGCTCATTTAGGAACTACATGAACATTCTGCGTAGGTAGCTGTTTATCAGTAAATATCTCCACTGAGATTAAGAAAAGCAGTAGCTTAATAAATTAAGTACTTCCTGGTATGGTTACTGTACTGGTAACTCCCCAAAAGAATCTGGATTGTGGTGAGGGAACAGAGAAAAAAGCTCATTTATTACCTGCACTTACGAAGGGGTAGGCACCTGTATATCAGGGAGTAAACCGTCTGAGAATAAAAACAGCTGGAGCTTGTTAAGGTAATTACACAGGGGAAAGGATAATGTACTGGGAACTCCTCATTAGAATCTGATTTGTGCTGAGGGGAGAGAGATAAAAGCTCATATAGGAACCACATGAACATGCTGCGTAGGTAGCTGTTTATCAGTAAATATCTCCACTGAGATTAAGAAAAGCAGAAGCTTAATAAATTAAGTACTTCCTGGTATGGGTACTGTACTGGTAACTCCCCAAAAGAATCTGGATTGTGGTGAGGGAACAGAGAAAAAAGCTCATTTAGGACCTACACTTACGAAGGGGGTAGGCAGCTGTATATCAGGGAGTAAACCTTCTGATAATAAAAACAGCTGGAGCTTGTTAAGGTAATTACACAGGGGAAAGGATAATGTACTGGGAACTCCTCAGAAGAATCTGATTTGTGGTGAGGGGAGAGAGATAAAAGCTCATTTAGGAACGATATGAACCTGCTGCGTAGGTAGCTGTTTATCAGTAAATATCTCCACTGAGATTAAGAAAAGCAGTAGCTTAATAAATTAAGTACTTCCTGGTATGGTTACTGTACTGGTAACTCCCCAAAAGAATCTGGATTGTGGTGAGGGAACAGAGAAAAAAGCTCATTTAGGACCTACACTTACGAAGGGGGTAGGCAGCTGTATATCAGCGAGTAAACCTTCTGAGAATAAAAATAGCTGGAGCTTGTTAAGGTAATTACACAGGGGAAAGGATAATGTACTGGGAACTCCTCAGAAGAATCTGATTTGTGCTGAGGGGAGAGAGATAAAAGCTCATATAGGAACCACATGAACATGCTGCGTAGGTAGCTGTTTATCAGTAAATATCTCCACTGAGATTAAGAAAAGCAGAAGCTTAATAAATTAAGTATTTCCTGGTATGGGTACTGTACTGGTAACTCCCCAAAAGAATCTGGATTGTGGTGCGGGAACAGAGAAAAAAGCTCATTTAAGACCTGCACTTACTAAGGGTGTAGGCAGGTGTACATCAAGGAGTAAACCTTCTGAGAATAAGAACAGCTGGAGCTTGTTAAGGTAATTACAGAGTCGAAAGGATAATGTACTGGGAACTCCTCAGAAGAATCTGATTTGTGGTGAGGGGAGAGAGATAAAAGCTCATTTATTAACGACATGAACATGCTGCATAGGTAGCTGTTTATCAGTAAATATCTCCACTGAGATTAAGAAAAGCAGTAGCTTAATAAATTAAGTACTTCCTGGTATGGTTACTGTACTGGTAACTCCCCAAAAGAATCTGGATTGTGGTGAGGGAACAGAGAAAAAAGCTCATTTAGGACCTGCACTTACGAAGGGGGTAGGCAGCTGTATATCAGGGAGTAAACCTTCTGAGAATAAAAACAGCTGGAGCTTGTTAAGGTAATTACACAGGGGAAAGGATAATGTACTGGGAACTCCTCAGATGAATCTGATTCGTGGTGAGGGGACAGAGATAAAAGCTCATTTAGGAACGACATGAACATGCTGCGTAGGTAGCTGTTTATCAGTAAATATCTCCACTGAGATTAAGAAAAGCAGTAGATTAATAAATTAAGTACTTCCTGGTATGGTTACTGTACTGGTAACTCCCCAAAAGAATCTGGATTGTGGTGAGGGAACAGAGAAAAAAGCTCATTTAGGACCTGCACTTACGAAGGGGGTAGGCAGTTGTATATCAGGGAGTAAACCTTCTGAGAATAAAAACAGCTGGAGCTTGTTAAGGTAATTACACAGGGGAAAGGATAATGTACTGGGAACAATTCAGAAGAATCTGATTCGTGGTGAGGGGAGAGAGATAAAAGCTCATTTAGGAACGACATGAACATGCTGCGTAGGTAGCTGTTTATAAGTAACTATCTCCACTGAGATTAAGAAAAGCAGTAGCTTAATAAATTAAGTACTTCCTGGTATGGTTCCTGTACTGTTTACTCCAGAAAAGAATCTGGATTGTGGTGAGGGAACAGAGAAAAAAGCTCATTTAGGACCTGCACTTATGAAGGGGGTAGGCAGCAGTATATCAGGGAGTAAACCTTCTGAGAATAAAAACAGCTGGAGCTTGTTAAGGTAATTACACAGTGGAAAGGATAATGTACTGGGAACTCCTCAGAAGAATCTGATTTGTGGTGAGGGGAGAGATATAAAAGCTCATTTAGGAACTACATGAACATTCTGCGTAGGTAGCTGTTTATCAGTAAATATCTCCACCGAGATTAAGAAAAGCAGTAGCTTAATAAATTAAGTACTTCCTGGTATGGTTACTGTACTGGTAACTCCCCAAAAGAATCTGGATTGTGGTGAGGGAACAGAGAAAAAAGCTCATTTAGGACCTGCACTTACGAAGGGGGTAGGTAGCTGTATATCAGCGAGTAAACCTTCTGAGAATAAAAATAGCTGGAGCTTGTTTAGGTAATTACACAGGGGAAAGGATAATGTACTGGGAACTCCTCAGAAGAATCTGATTTGTGCTGAGGGGAGAGAGATAAAAGCTCATATAGGAACCACATGAACATGCTGCGTAGGTAGCTGTTTATCAGTAAATATCTCCACTGAGATTAAGAAAAGCAGAAGCTTAATAAATTAAGTATTTCCTGGTATGGGTACTGTACTGGTAACTCCCCAAAAGAATCTGGATTGTGGTGCGGGAACAGAGAAAAAAGCTCATTTAAGACCTGCACTTACTAAGGGTGTAGGCAGGTGTACATCAAGGAGTAAACCTTCTGAGAATAAAAACAGCTGGAGCTTGTTAAGGTAATTACACAGTCGAAAGGATAATGTACTGGGAACTCCTCAGAAGAATCTGATTTGTGGTGAGGGGAGAGAGATAAAAGCTCATTTTTAACGACATGAACATGCTGCATAGGGAGCTGTTTATCAGTAAATATCTCCACTGAGATTAAGAAAAGCAGTAGCTTAATAAATTAAGTACTTCCTGGTATGGTTACTGTACTGGTAACTCCCCAAAAGAATCTGGATTGTGGTGAGGGAACAGAGAAAAAAGCTCATTTAGGACCTGCACTTACGAAGGGGGTAGGCAACTGTATATCAGGGAGTAAACGTTCTGAGAATAAAAACAGCTGGAGCTTGTTAAGGTAATTACACAGGGGAAAGTATAATGTACTGGGAACTCCTCAGAAGAATCTGATTTGTGGTGAGGGGAGAGAGATAAATGCTCATTTAGGAACGACATGAACATGCTGGGTAGGTAGCTGTTCATCAGTAAATATCTCCACTGAGATTAAGAAAAGCGGGCTGGGGATATAGCCTAGTGGCAAGAGTGCCTGCCTCATATACACGAGGCCCTAGGTTCGATTCCCCAGCACCACATATACAGAAAACGGCCATAAGCGGCGCTGTGGCTCAAGTGGCAGAGTGCTAGCCTTGAGCGGGAAGAAGCCAGGGACAGTTCTCAGGCCCTGAGTCCAAGGCCCAGGACTGACCAAAAAAAAAAAAAAAAAAAAAAAAAGAAAAGAAAAGCAGTAGCTTATTAAATTTAGTAATTCCTGGTATGGTTACTGTACTGGTAACTCCCCAAAAGAATCTGGATTGTGGTGAGGGAACAGAGAAAAAAGCTCATTTAGGACCCGCATTTACGAAGGGGGTAGGCAGCTGTATATCAGGGAGTATACCTTCTGAAAATAAAAACAGCTGGAGCTTGTTAAGGTAATTACACAGGGGAAAGGATAATGTACTGGGAACTCCTCAGAAGAATCTGATTTGTGGTGAGGGGAGAGAGATAAAAGTTCATTTAGGAACGACATGAACATGCTGCGTACGTAGCTGTTTATCAGTAAATATCTCCACTAAGTTTAAGAAAAGCAGTAGCTTAATAAATTAAGTACTTCTTTGTATGGTTACTGTACTGGTAATTCCCCAAAAGAATCTGGATTGTGGTGAGGGAACAGAGAAAAAAGCTCATTTAGGCCCTGCACTTACGAAGGGGGTAGGCAGCTGTATATCAGGGAGTAAACCTTCTGAGAATAAAAACAGCTGGAGCTTGTTAAGGTAATTACACAGGGGAAAGGATAAGGTACTGGGAACTCCTCAGAAGAATCTGATTCGTGGTGAAGGGAGAGAGAAAAAAGCTCATTTAGGAACGACATGAACATGCTGCTTAGGTACCTGTTTACCAGTAAATATCTCCACTGAGATTAAGAAAAGCAGTAGCATAATAAATTAAGTACTTCCTGGTATGGTTACTGTACTGTTAACTCCCCAAAAGAATCTGGATTGTGGTGAGGGAACAGAGAAAAAAGCTCATTTAGGACCTGCACTTACTAAAGGGGTAGGCAGCTGTATATCAGGGAGTAAAAATTCTGAGAATAAAAACTGCTGGAGCTTGTTAAGGTAATTACACAGGGGAAAGGATAATGTACTGGGAACTCCTCAGAAGAATTTGATTTGTGGTGAGGGGAGAGAGATAAAAGCTCATTTAGGAACGACATGAACATGCTGCGTACGTAGCTGTTTATCAGTAAATATCTCCAGTGAGATTAAGAAAAGCAGTAGCTTAATAAATTAAGTATTTTCTGCTATGGTTACTGTACTGGTAACTCCCCAAAAGAATCTGGATTGTGGTGAGGGAACAGAGAAAAAAGCTCATTTAGGACCTGCACTTACGAAGGGGGTAGGCAGCTGTATATCAGGGAGTAAACCTTCTGAGAATAAAAACAGCTGGAGCTTGTTAAGGTAATTACACAGGGGAAAGGATAATGTACTGGGAACTCCTCAGAAGAATCTGATTTGTGGTGAGGGGAGAGAGATAAAAGCTCATTTTAGAACGACATGAACATGCTGCGTACGTAGCTGTTTATCAGTAAATATCTCCACTGAGATTAAGAAAAGCAGTAGCTTAATAAATTAAGTACTTCCTGGTATGGTTACTGTACTGGTAACTCCCCAAAAGAATCTGGATTGTGGTGAGGGAACAGAGAAAAAAGCTCATTTAGGACGTGCACTTACGAAGGGGGTAGGCAGCTGTATATCAGGGAGTAAACCTTCTGAGAATAAAAACAGCTGGAGCTTGTTAAGGTAATTACACAGGGGAAAGGATAATGTACTGGGAACTCCTCAGAAGAATCTGATTTGTGGTGAGGGGAGAGAGATAAAAGCTCATCTAGGAACGACATGAACATACTTCGTAGGTAGCTGTTTATCAGTAAATATCTCCACTGAGATTAAAAAAAGCAGTAGCTTAATAAATTAAGTACTTCCTGGTATGGTTACTGTACTGGTAACTCCCCAAAAGAATCTGGATTGTGGTGAGGGAACAGAGAAAAAAGCTCATTTAGGACCTGCACTTACGAAGGGGGTAGGCAGCTGTATATCAGGGAGTAAACCTTCTGAGAATAAAAACAGCTGGAACTTGTTAAGGTAATTACACAGGGGAAAGGATAATGTACTGGGAACTCCTCAGAAGAATCTGATTCGTGGTGAGGGGAGAGAGATAAAAGCTCATTTAGGAACGACATGAACATGCTGCGTAGGTAGCTGTTTATCAGTAAATATCTCCACTGAGATTAAGAAAAGCAGTAGCTTAAGAAATTAAGTACTTCCTGGTATGGTTACTGTACCGGTAACTCCCCAAAAGAATCTGGATTGTGGTGAGGGAACAGAGAAAAAAGCTCATTTAGGACCTGCACTTAAGAAGGGGGTAGGCAGCAGTATATCAGGGAGTAAACGTTCTGAGAATAAAAACAGCTGGAGCTTGTTAAGGTAATTACACCGAGGAAAGGATAATGTACTGGGAACTCCTCAGAAGAATCTGATTTGTGGTGAGGGGAGAGAGATAAAAGCTCATTTAGGAACGACATGAACATGCTACGTAGGTAGCTGTTTATCAGTAAATATCTCCACTGAGATTAAGAAAAGCAGTAGCTTAATAAATTAAGTACTTCCTGTTATGGTTACTGTACTGGTAACTCTCCAAAAGAATCTGGATTGTGGTGAGGGAACAGAGAAAAAGCTCATTTAGGACCTGCACTTACGAAGGGGGTAGGCAGCTGTATATCAGGGAGTAAACCTTCTGAGAATAAAAACGGCTGGAGCTTGTTAAGGTAATTACACCGGGGAAAGGATAATGTAGTGGGAACTCCTCAGAAGAATCTGATTTGTGGTGAGGGGAGAGATATAAAAGCTCATTTAGGAACTACATGAACATTCTGCGTAGGTAGCTGTTTATCAGTAAATATCTCCACTGAGATTAAGAAAAGCAGTAGCTTAATAAATTAAGTACTTCCTGGTATGGTTACTGTACTGGTAACTCCCCAAAAGAATCTGGATTGTGGTGAGGGAACAGAGAAAAAAGCTCATTTATTACCTGCACTTACGAAGGGGTAGGCACCTGTATATCAGGGAGTAAACCGTCTGAGAATAAAAACAGCTGGAGCTTGTTAAGGTAATTACACAGGGGAAAGGATAATGTACTGGGAACTCCTCATTAGAATCTGATTTGTGCTGAGGGGAGAGAGATAAAAGCTCATATAGGAACCACATGAACATGCTGCGTAGGTAGCTGTTTATCAGTAAATATCTCCACTGAGATTAAGAAAAGCAGAAGCTTAATAAATTAAGTACTTCCTGGTATGGGTACTGTACTGGTAACTCCCCAAAAGAATCTGGATTGTGGTGAGGGAACAGAGAAAAAAGCTCATTTAGGACCTACACTTACGAAGGGGGTAGGCAGCTGTATATCAGCGAGTAAACCTTCTGAGAATAAAAATAGCTGGAGCTTGTTAAGGTAATTACACAGGGGAAAGGATAATGTACTGGGAACTCCTCAGAAGAATCTGATTTGTGCTGAGGGGAGAGAGATAAAAGCTCATATAGGAACCACATGAACATGCTGCGTAGGTAGCTGTTTATCAGTAAATATCTCCACTGAGATTAAGAAAAGCAGAAGCTTAATAAATTAAGTATTTCCTGGTATGGGTACTGTACTGGTAACTCCCCAAAAGAATCTGGATTGTGGTGCGGGAACAGAGAAAAAAGCTCATTTAAGACCTGCACTTACTAAGGGTGTAGGCAGGTGTACATCAAGGAGTAAACCTTCTGAGAATAAGAACAGCTGGAGCTTGTTAAGGTAATTACAGAGTCGAAAGGATAATGTACTGGGAACTCCTCAGAAGAATCTGATTTGTGGTGAGGGGAGAGAGATAAAAGCTCATTTATTAACGACATGAACATGCTGCATAGGTAGCTGTTTATCAGTAAATATCTCCACTGAGATTAAGAAAAGCAGTAGCTTAATAAATTAAGTACTTCCTGGCATGGTTACTGTACTGGTAACTCCCCAAAAGAATCTGGATTGTGGTGAGGGAACAGAGAAAAAAGCTCATTTAGGACCTGCACTTACGAAGGGGGTAGGCAGCTGTATATCAGGGAGTAAACGTTCTCAGAATAAAAACTGCTGGAGCTTGTTAAGGTAATTACACAGGGGAAAGGATAATGTACTGGGAACTCCTCAGAAGAATCTGATTTGTGGTGAGGGGAGAGAGAAAAAAGCTCATCTAGGAACGACATGAACATACTTCGTAGGTAGCTGTTTATCAGTAAATATCTCCACTGAGATTAAAAAAAGCAGTAGCTTAATAAATTAAGTACTTCCTGGTATGGGTACTGTACTGGTAACTCCCCAAAAGAATCTGGATTGTGGTGAGGGAACAGAGAAAAAAGCTCATTTAGGACCTGCACTTACGAAGGGGGTAGGCAGCTGTATATCAGGGAGTAAACCTTCTGAGAATAAAAACAGCTGGAGCTTGTTAAGGTAATTACACAGGGGAAAGGATAATGTACTGGGAACTCCTCAGAAGAATCTGATTCGTGGTGAGGGGAGAGAGATAAAAGCTCATTTAGGAACGACATGAACATGCTGCGTAGGTAGCTGTTTATCAGTAAATATCTCCACTGAGATTAAGAAAAGCAGTGGCTTAAGAAATTAAGTACTTCCTGGTATGGTTACTGTACCGGTAACTCCCCAAAAGAATCTGGATTGTGGTGAGGGAACAGAGAAAAAAGCTCATTTAGGACCTGCACTTAAGAAGTTGGTAGGCAGCAGTATATCAGGGAGTAAACGTTCTGAGAATAAAAACAGCTGGAGCTTGTTAAGGTAATTACACCGAGGAAAGGATAATGTACTGGGAACTCCTCAGAAGAATCTGATTTGTGGTGAGGAGAGAGAGATAAAAGCTCATTTAGGAACGACATGAACATGCTACGTAGGTAGCTGTTTATCAGTAAATATCTCCACTGAGATTAAGAAAAGCAGTAGCTTAATAAATTAAGTACTTCCTGTTATGGTTACTGTACTGGTAACTCCCCAAAAGAATCTGAATTGTGAGGGAACAGAGAAAAAGCTCATTTAAGACCTGCACTTACGAAGGGGGTAGGCAGCTGTATATCAGGGAGTAAACCTTCTGAGAATAAAAACGGCTGGAGCTTGTTAAGGTAATTACACCGGGGAAAGGATAATGTAGTGGGAACTCCTCAGAAGAATCTGATTTGTGCTGAGGGGAGAGAGATAAAAGCTCATTTAGGAACGACATGAACATGCTGCGTAGGTAGCTGTTTATCAGTAAATATCTCCACTGAGATTAAGAAACGCAGTAGCTTAATAAATTAAGTACTTCCTGGTATGGTTCCTGTACTGTTTACTCCAGAAAAGAATCTGGATTGTGGTGAGGGAACAGAGAAAAAAGCTCATTTAGGACCTGCACTTATGAAGGGGGTAGGCAGCAGTATATCAGGGAGTAAACCTTCTGAGAATAAAAATAGCTGGAGCTTGTTAAGGTAATTACACAGGGGAAAGGATAATGTACTGGGAACTCCTCAGAAGAATCTGATTTGTGCTGAGGGGAGAGAGATAAAAGCTCATATAGGAACCACATGAACATGCTGCGTAGGTAGCTGTTTATCAGTAAATATCTCCACTGAGATTAAGAAAAGCAGAAGCTTAATAAATTAAGTATTTCCTGGTATGGGTATTGTACTGGTAACTCCCCAAAAGAATCTGGATTGTGGTGCGGGAACAGAGAAAAAAGCTCATTTAAGACCTGCACTTACTAAGGGTGTAGGCAGGTGTACATCAAGGAGTAAACCTTCTGAGAATAAGAACAGCTGGAGCTTGTTAAGGTAATTACACAGTCGAAAGGATAATGTACTGGGAACTCCTCAGAAGAATCTGATTGGTGGTGAGGGGAGAGAGATAAAAGCTCATTTATTAACGACATGAACATGCTGCATAGGTAGCTGTTTATCAGTAAATATCTCCACTGAGATTAAGAAAAGCAGTAGCTTAATAAATTAAGTACATCCTGGTATGGTTACTGTACTGGTAACTCCCCAAAAGAATCTGGATTGTGGTGAGGGAACAGAGAAAAAAGCTCATTTAGGCCCTGCACTTACGAAGGGGGTAGGCAGCTGTATATCAGGGAGTAAACCTTCTGAGAATAAAAACAGCTGGAGCTTGTTAAGGTAATTACACAGGGGAAAGGATAATGTACTGGGAACTCCTCAGATGAATCTGATTCGTGGTGAGGGGAGAGAGATAAAAGCTCATTTAGGAACGACATGAACATGCTGCGTAGGTAGCTGTTTATCAGTAAATATCTCCACTGAGATTAAGAAAAGCAGTAGATTAATAAATTAAGTACTTACTGGTATGGATACTGTACTGGTAACTCCACAAAAGAATCTGGATTGTGGTGAGGGAACAGAGAAAAAAGCTCATTTAGGACCTGCACTTACGAAGGGGGTAGGCAGTTGTATATCAGGGAGTAAACCTTCTGAGAATAAAAACAGCTGGAGCTTGTTAAGGTAATTACACAGGGGAAAGGATAATGTACTGGGAACAATTCAGAAGAATCTGATTCGTGGTGAGGGGAGAGAGATAAAAGCTC
Source organism: Perognathus longimembris pacificus (assembly GCF_023159225.1). Taxonomy (NCBI): domain Eukaryota; kingdom Metazoa; phylum Chordata; class Mammalia; order Rodentia; family Heteromyidae; genus Perognathus; species Perognathus longimembris. Next base: position 11,879 of record NW_025961129.1, on the reverse strand, counting down.
ATTTAGGAACGACATGAACATGCTGCGTAGGTAGCTGTTTATAAGTAACTATCTCCACTGAGATTAAGAAAAGCAGTAGCTTAATAAATTAAGTACTTCCTGGTATGGTTACTGTACTGGTAACTCCCCAAAAGAATCTGGATTGTGGTGAGGGAACAGAGAAAAAAGGTCATTTAGGACCTGCACATACGAAGGGGGTAGGCAGCTGTATATCACGGAGTAAAACTTCTGAGAATAAAAACAGCTGGAGCTAGCTAAGGTAATTACACAGGGGAACGGATAATGTACTGGGAACTCCTCAGAAGAATCTGATTCGTGGTGAGGGGAGAGAGATAAAAGCTCATTTAGGAACGACATGAACATGCTGCGTAGGTAGCTGTTTATCAGTAAATATCTCCACTGAGATTAAGAAAAGCAGTAGCTTAATAAATTAAGTACTTCCTGGTATGGTTACTGTACTGGTAACTCCCCAAAAGAATCTGGATTGTGGTGAGGGAACAGATTAAAAAGCTCATTTAGGAACTTCACTTACGAAGGGGGTAGGCAGCTGTATATCAGGGAGTAAACCTTCTGAGAATAAAAACAGCTGGAGCTTGTTAAGGTAATTACACAGCGTAAATGATAATGTACTGGGAACACCTCAGAAGAATCCGATTTGGGGTGAGGGGAGAGAGATAAAAGCTCATTTAGGAACGACATGAACATGCTGCATAGGTAGCTGTTTATCAGTAAATATCTCCACTGAGATTAAGAAAAGCAGTAGCTTAATAAATAATGTACTTCCTGGTATGGGTACTGTACTGGTAACTCCCCAAAAGAATCTGGATTGTGGTGAGGGAACAGAGAAAAAAGCTCATTTAGGACCTTCACTTACTAAGGGGGTAGGCAGCAGTATATCAGGGAGTAAACCTTCTGAGAATAAAAACAGCTGGAGCTTGTTAAGGTAATTACACAGGGGAAAGGATAATGTACTGGGAACTCCTCAGAAGAATCTGATTTGTGGTGAGGGGAGAGAGATAAAAGCTCCTATATTAACGACATGAACATGCTGCGTAGGTAGCTGTCTATCAGTAAATATCTCCACTGAGATTAAGAAAAGCAGTAGCTCAATAAATTAAGTACTTCCTGGTATGGTTACTGTACTGGTAACTCCCCAAAAGAATCTGGATTGTGGTGAGGGAACAGAGAAAAAAGCTCATTTAGGACCTGCACTTACGAAGGGGGTAGGCAGCTGTATATCAGGGAGTAAACTTTCTGAGAATAAAAACAGCTGGAGCTTGTTAAGGTAATTACACAGGGGAACGGATAATAAACTGGGAACTCCTCAGAAGAATCTGATTTGTGGTGAGGGGAGAGAGATAAAAGCTCATTTATGAACGACATGAACGTGCTGCGTAGGTAGCTGTTTATCAGTAAATATCTCCACTGAGATTAAGAAAAGCAGTAGCTTAATAAATTAAGTACTTCCTGGTATGGTTACTGTACTGGTAACTCCCCAAAAGAATCTGGATTGTGGTGAGGGAACAGAGAAAATAGCTGATTTAGGACCTGCACTTACGAAGGGGGTAGGCAGCTGTATATCAGGGAGTAAACCTTCTGAGAATAAAAACAGCTGGAGCTTGTTAAGGTAATTACACAGGGGAAAGGATAATGTACTGGGAACTCCTCAGAAGAATCTGATTTGTGGTGAGGGGAGAGAGATAAAAGCTCATTTAGGAACGACATGAACATGCTGCGTAGGTAGCTGTTTATCAGTTAATATCTCCACTGAGATAAAGAAAAGCAGTAGCTTAATAAATTAAGTACTTCCTGGTATGGTTACTGTACTGGTAACTCCCCAAAAGAATCTGCATTGTGTTGAGGGAACAGAGAAAAAAGCTCATTTAGGACCTGCACTTACGAAGGGGGTAGGCAGCTGTATATCTGGGAGTACACCTTCTGAGAATAAAAACAGCTGGAGCTTGTTAAGGTAATTACACAGGGGAAAGGATAATGTACTGGGAACTCCTCAGAAGAATCTGATTTGTGGTGAGGGCAGAGAGATAAAAGCTCATTTAGGAACTACATGAACATGCTGCGTAAGTAGCTGTTTATCAGTAAATATCTCCACGGAGATTAAGAAAAGCAGTAGCTTAATAAATTAAGTACTTCCTGGTATGGTTACTATACTGGTAACTCCCCAAAAGAATCTGGATTGTGGTGAGGAAACAGAGAAAAAAGCTCATTTAAGACCTGCAATTACGAAGGGGGTAGGCAGCTGTATATCAGGGATTAAACCTTCTGAGAATAAAAACAGCTGGAGCTTGTTAAGGTAATTACACAGGGGAAAGGATAATGTACTGGGAAATGCTCAGAAGAATGTGATTTGTGGTGAGGGAAGAGAGATAAAAGCTAATTTAGGAACGACATGAACATCATGCGTATGTAGCTGTTTATCAGTAAATATCTCCACTGAGATTAAGAAAACCAGTAGCTTAAAATTAAGTACTTCCTGGTATGGTTACTGTACTGATAACTCCCCAAAAGAATCTGGATTGTGGTGAGGGAACAGAGAAAAAAGCTCATTTAGGACCTACACTTACGAAGGGGGTAGGCAGCAATATATCAGGGAGTAAACATTCTGAGAATAAAAACAGCTGGAGCTTGTTAAGGTAATTACACTTTGGAAAGGATAAAGTACTGGGAACTCCTCAGAAGAATCTGATTTGTGGTGAGGGGAGAGAGATAAAAGCTCATTTAGAAACGACATGAACATGCTGCGTAGGTAGCTGTTTATCAGTAAATATCTCCACTGAGATTAAGAAAAGCAGTAGCTTAATAATTTAAGTACTTCCTGGTATGGTTACTGTACTGGTAACTCCCCAAAAGAATCTGGATTGTGGTGAGGGAACAGAGAAAAAAGCTCATTTAGGACCTGCACTTACGAAGGGGGTAGGCAGCTGTATATCAGCGAGTAAACCTTCTGAGAATAAAAATAGCTGGAGCTTGTTAAGGTAATTACACAGGGGAAAGGATAATGTACTGGGAACTCCTCAGAAGAATCTGATTTGTGCTGAGGGGAGAGAGATAAAAGCTCATATAGGAACCACATGAACATGCTGCGTAGGTAGCTGTTTATCAGTAAATATCTCCACTGAGATTAAGAAAAGCAGAAGCTTAATAAATTAAGTATTTCCTGGTATGGGTATTGTACTGGTAACTCCCCAAAAGAATCTGGATTGTGGTGCGGGAACAGAGAAAAAAGCTCATTTAAGACCTGCACTTACTAAGGGTGTAGGCAGGTGTACATCAAGGAGTAAACCTTCTGAGAATAAGAACAGCTGGAGCTTGTTAAGGTAATTACACAGTCGAAAGGATAATGTACTGGGAACTCCTCAGAAGAATCTGATTGGTGGTGAGGGGAGAGAGATAAAAGCTCATTTATTAACGACATGAACATGCTGCATAGGTAGCTGTTTATCAGTAAATATCTCCACTGAGATTAAGAAAAGCAGTAGCTTAATAAATTAAGTACATCCTGGTATGGTTACTGTACTGGTAACTCCCCAAAAGAATCTGGATTGTGGTGAGGGAACAGAGAAAAAAGCTCATTTAGGACCTGCACTTACGAAGGGGGTAGGCAGCTGTATATCAGGGAGTAAACCTTCTGAGAATAAAAACAGCTGGAGCTTGTTAAGGTAATTACACAGGGGAAAGGATAATGTACTGGGAACTCCTCAGAAGAATCTGATTCGTGGTGAGGGGAGAGAGATAAAAGCTCATTTAGGAACGACATGAACATGCTGCGTAGGTAGCTGTTTATCAGTAAATATCTCCACTGAGATTAAGAAAAGCAGTGGCTTAAGAAATTAAGTACTTCCTGGTATGGTTACTGTACCGGTAACTCCCCAAAAGAATCTGGATTGTGGTGAGGGAACAGAGAAAAAAGCTCATTTAGGACCTGCACTTAAGAAGTTGGTAGGCAGCAGTATATCAGGGAGTAAACGTTCTGAGAATAAAAACAGCTGGAGCTTGTTAAGGTAATTACACCGAGGAAAGGATAATGTACTGGGAACTCCTCAGAAGAATCTGATTTGTGGTGAGGAGAGAGAGATAAAAGCTCATTTAGGAACGACATGAACATGCTACGTAGGTAGCTGTTTATCAGTAAATATCTCCACTGAGATTAAGAAAAGCAGTAGCTTAATAAATTAAGTACTTCCTGTTATGGTTACTGTACTGGTAACTCCCCAAAAGAATCTGAATTGTGAGGGAACAGAGAAAAAGCTCATTTAGGACCTGCACTTACGAAGGGGGTAGGCAGCTGTATATCAGGGAGTAAACCTTCTGAGAATAAAAACGGCTGGAGCTTGTTAAGGTAATTACACCGGGGAAAGGATAATGTAGTGGGAACTCCTCAGAAGAATCTGATTTGTGCTGAGGGGAGAGAGATAAAAGCTCATTTAGGAACGACATGAACATGCTGCGTAGGTAGCTGTTTATCAGTAAATATCTCCACTGAGATTAAGAAACGCAGTAGCTTAATAAATTAAGTACTTCCTGGTATGGTTCCTGTACTGTTTACTCCAGAAAAGAATCTGGATTGTGGTGAGGGAACAGAGAAAAAAGCTCATTTAGGACCTGCACTTATGAAGGGGGTAGGCAGCAGTATATCAGGGAGTAAACCTTCTGAGAATAAAAACAGATGGAGCTTGTTAAGGTAATTACACAGTGGAAAGGATAATGTACTGGAAACTCCTCAGAAGAATCTGATTTGTGGTGAGGGGAGAGATATAAAAGCTCATTTAGGAACTACATGAACATTCTGCGTAGGTAGCTGTTTATCAGTAAATATCTCCACTGAGATTAAGAAAAGCAGTAGCTTAATAAATTAAGTACTTCCTGGTATGGTTACTGTACTGGTAACTCCCCAAAAGAATCTGGATTGTGGTGAGGGAACAGAGAAAAAAGCTCATTTATTACCTGCACTTACGAAGGGGTAGGCACCTGTATATCAGGGAGTAAACCGTCTGAGAATAAAAACAGCTGGAGCTTGTTAAGGTAATTACACAGGGGAAAGGATAATGTACTGGGAACTCCTCATTAGAATCTGATTTGTGCTGAGGGGAGAGAGATAAAAGCTCATATAGGAACCACATGAACATGCTGCGTAGGTAGCTGTTTATCAGTAAATATCTCCACTGAGATTAAGAAAAGCAGAAGCTTAATAAGTTAAGTACTTCCTGGTATGGGTACTGTACTGGTAACTCCCCAAAAGAATCTGGATTGTGGTGAGGGAACAGAGAAAAAAGCTCATTTAGGACCTACACTTACGAAGGGGGTAGGCAGCTGTATATCAGGGAGTAAACCTTCTGATAATAAAAACAGCTGGAGCTTGTTAAGGTAATTACACAGGGGAAAGGATAATGTACTGGGAACTCCTCAGAAGAATCTGATTTGTGGTGAGGGGAGAGAGATAAAAGCTCTTTTAGGAACGATATGAACCTGCTGCGTAGGTAGCTGTTTATCAGTAAATATCTCCACTGAGATTAAGAAAAGCAGTAGCTTAATAAATTAAGTACTTCCTGGTATGGTTACTTTACTGGTAACTCCCCAAAAGAATCTGGATTGTGGTGAGGGAACAGAGAAAAAAGCTCATTTAGGACCTGCACTTACGAAGGGGGTAGGCAGCTGTATATCAGCGAGTAAACCTTCTGAGAATAAAAATAGCTGGAGCTTGTTAAGGTAATTACACAGGGGAAAGGATAATGTACTGGGAACTCCTCAGAAGAATCTGATTTGTGCTGAGGGGAGAGAGATAAAAGCTCATATAGGAACCACATGAACATGCTGCGTAGGTAGCTGTTTATCAGTAAATATCTCCACTGAGATTAAGAAAAGCAGAAGCTTAATAAATTAAGTATTTCCTGGTATGGGTATTGTACTGGTAACTCCCCAAAAGAATCTGGATTGTGGTGCGGGAACAGAGAAAAAAGCTCATTTAAGACCTGCACTTACTAAGGTGTAGGCAGGTGTACATCAAGGAGTAAACCTTCTGAGAATAAGAACAGCTGGAGCTTGTTAAGGTAATTACACAGTCGAAAGGATAATGTACTGGGAACTCCTCAGAAGAATCTGATTGGTGGTGAGGGGAGAGAGATAAAAGCTCATTTATTAACGACATGAACATGCTGCATAGGTAGCTGTTTATCAGTAAATATCTCCACTGAGATTAAGAAAAGCAGTAGCTTAATAAATTAAGTACATCCTGGTATGGTTACTGTACTGGTAACTCCCCAAAAGAATCTGGATTGTGGTGAGGGAACAGAGAAAAAAGCTCATTTAGGACCTGCACTTACGAAGGGGGTAGGCAGCTGTATATCAGGGAGTAAACCTTCTGAGAATAAAAACAGCTGGAGCTTGTTAAGGTAATTACACAGGGGAAAGGATAATGTACTGGGAACTCCTCAGATGAATCTGATTCGTGGTGAGGGGAGAGAGATAAAAGCTCATTTAGGAACGACATGAACATGCTGCGTAGGTAGCTGTTTATCAGTAAATATCTCCACTGAGATTAAGAAAAGCAGTAGATTAATAAATTAAGTACTTACTGGTATGGATACTGTACTGGTAACTCCACAAAAGAATCTGGATTGTGGTGAGGGAACAGAGAAAAAAGCTCATTTAGGACCTGCACTTACGAAGGGGGTAGGCAGTTGTATATCAGGGAGTAAACCTTCTGAGAATAAAAACAGCTGGAGCTTGTTAAGGTAATTACACAGGGGAAAGGATAATGTACTGGGAACAATTCAGAAGAATCTGATTCGTGGTGAGGGGAGAGAGATAAAAGCTCATTTAGGAACGACATGAACATGCTGCGTAGGTAGCTGTTTATAAGTAACTATCTCCACTGAGATTAAGAAAAGCAGTAGCTTAATAAATTAAGTACTTCCTGGTATGGTTACTGTACTGGTAACTCCCCAAAAGAATCTGGATTGTGGTGAGGGAACAGAGAAAAAAGGTCATTTAGGACCTGCACATACGAAGGGGGTAGGCAGCTGTATATCACGGAGTAAAACTTCTGAGAATAAAAACAGCTGGAGCTAGCTAAGGTAATTACACAGGGGAACGGATAATGTACTGGGAACTCCTCAGAAGAATCTGATTCGTGGTGAGGGGAGAGAGATAAAAGCTCATTTAGGAACGACATGAACATGCTGCGTAGGTAGCTGTTTATCAGTAAATATCTCCACTGAGATTAAGAAAAGCAGTAGCTTAATAAATTAAGTACTTCCTGGTATGGTTACTGTACTGGTAACTCCCCAAAAGAATCTGGATTGTGGTGAGGGAACAGATTAAAAAGCTCATTTAGGAACTTCACTTACGAAGGGGTAGGCAGCTGTATATCAGGGAGTAAACCTTCTGAGAATAAAAACAGCTGGAGCTTGTTAAGGTAATTACACAGCGTAAATGATAATGTACTGGGAACACCTCAGAAGAATCCGATTTGGGGTGAGGGGAGAGAGATAAAAGCTCATTTAGGAACGACATGAACATGCTGCATAGGTAGCTGTTTATCAGTAAATATCTCCACTGAGATTAAGAAAAGCAGTAGCTTAATAAATAATGTACTTCCTGGTATGGGTACTGTACTGGTAACTCCCCAAAAGAATCTGGATTGTGGTGAGGGAACAGAGAAAAAAGCTCATTTAGGACCTTCACTTACTAAGGGGGTAGGCAGCAGTATATCAGGGAGTAAACCTTCTGAGAATAAAAACAGCTGGAGCTTGTTAAGGTAATTACACAGGGGAAAGGATAATGTACTGGGAACTCCTCAGAAGAATCTGATTTGTGGTGAGGGGAGAGAGATAAAAGCTCCTATATTAACGACATGAACATGCTGCGTAGGTAGCTGTCTATCAGTAAATATCTCCACTGAGATTAAGAAAAGCAGTAGCTCAATAAATTAAGTACTTCCTGGTATGGTTACTGTACTGGTAACTCCCCAAAAGAATCTGGATTGTGGTGAGGGAACAGAGAAAAAAGCTCATTTAGGACCTGCACTTACGAAGGGGGTAGGCAGCTGTATATCAGGGAGTAAACTTTCTGAGAATAAAAACAGCTGGAGCTTGTTAAGGTATTACACAGGGGAACGGATAATAAACTGGGAACTCCTCAGAAGAATCTGATTTGTGGTGAGGGGAGAGAGATAAAAGCTCATTTATGAACGACATGAACGTGCTGCGTAGGTAGCTGTTTATCAGTAAATATCTCCACTGAGATTAAGAAAAGCAGTAGCTTAATAAATTAAGTACTTCCTGGTATGGTTACTGTACTGGTAACTCCCCAAAAGAATCTGGATTGTGGTGAGGGAACAGAGAAAAATAGCTGATTTAGGACCTGCACTTACGAAGGGGGTAGGCAGCTGTATATCAGGGAGTAAACCTTCTGAGAATAAAAACAGCTGGAGCTTGTTAAGGTAATTACACAGGGGAAAGGATAATGTACTGGGAACTCCTCAGAAGAATCTGATTTGTGGTGAGGGGAGAGAGATAAAAGCTCATTTAGGAACGACATGAACATGCTGCGTAGGTAGCTGTTTATCAGTTAATATCTCCACTGAGATAAAGAAAAGCAGTAGCTTAATAAATTAAGTACTTCCTGGTATGGTTACTGTACTGGTAACTCCCCAAAAGAATCTGCATTGTGTTGAGGGAACAGAGAAAAAAGCTCATTTAGGACCTGCACTTACGAAGGGGGTAGGCAGCTGTATATCTGGGAGTACACCTTCTGAGAATAAAAACAGCTGGAGCTTGTTAAGGTAATTACACAGGGGAAAGGATAATGTACTGGGAACTCCTCAGAAGAATCTGATTTGTGGTGAGGGCAGAGAGATAAAAGCTCATTTAGGAACTACATGAACATGCTGCGTAAGTAGCTGTTTATCAGTAAATATCTCCACGGAGATTAAGAAAAGCAGTAGCTTAATAAATTAAGTACTTCCTGGTATGGTTACTATACTGGTAACTCCCCAAAAGAATCTGGATTGTGGTGAGGGAACAGAGAAAAAAGCTCATTTAAGACCTGCAATTACGAAGGGGGTAGGCAGCTGTATATCAGGGATTAAACCTTCTGAGAATAAAAACAGCTGGAGCTTGTTAAGGTAATTACACAGGGGAAAGGATAATGTACTGGGAAATGCTCAGAAGAATGTGATTTGTGGTGAGGGAAGAGAGATAAAAGCTAATTTAGGAACGACATGAACATCATGCGTATGTAGCTGTTTATCAGTAAATATCTCCACTGAGATTAAGAAAACCAGTAGCTTAAAATTAAGTACTTCCTGGTATGGTTACTGTACTGATAACTCCCCAAAAGAATCTGGATTGTGGTGAGGGAACAGAGAAAAAAGCTCATTTAGGACCTACACTTACGAAGGGGGTAGGCAGCAATATATCAGGGAGTAAACATTCTGAGAATAAAAACAGCTGGAGCTTGTTAAGGTAATTACACTTTGGAAAGGATAAAGTACTGGGAACTCCTCAGAAGAATCTGATTTGTTGTGAGGGGAGAGAGATAAAAGCTCATTTAGAAACGACATGAACATGCTGCGTAGGTAGCTGTTTATCAGTAAATATCTCCACTGAGATTAAGAAAAGCAGTAGCTTAATAATTTAAGTACTTCCTGGTATGGTTACTGTACTGGTAAATCCCCAAAAGAATCTGGATTGTGGTGAGGGAACAGAGAAAAAAGCTCATTTAGGACCTGCACTTACGAAGGGGGTAGGCAGCTGTATATCAGCGAGTAAACCTTCTGAGAATAAAAATAGCTGGAGCTTGTTAAGGTAATTACACAGGGGAAAGGATAATGTACTGGGAACTCCTCAGAAGAATCTGATTTGTGCTGAGGGGAGAGAGATAAAAGCTCATATAGGAACCACATGAACATGCTGCGTAGGTAGCTGTTTATCAGTAAATATCTCCACTGAGATTAAGAAAAGCAGAAGCTTAATAAATTAAGTATTTCCTGGTATGGTATTGTACTGGTAACTCCCCAAAAGAATCTGGATTGTGGTGCGGGAACAGAGAAAAAAGCTCATTTAAGACCTGCACTTACTAAGGGTGTAGGCAGGTGTACATCAAGGAGTAAACCTTCTGAGAATAAGAACAGCTGGAGCTTGTTAAGGTAATTACACAGTCGAAAGGATAATGTACTGGGAACTCCTCAGAAGAATCTGATTGGTGGTGAGGGGAGAGAGATAAAAGCTCATTTATTAACGACATGAACATGCTGCATAGGTAGCTGTTTATCAGTAAATATCTCCACTGAGATTAAGAAAAGCAGTAGCTTAATAAATTAAGTACATCCTGGTATGGTTACTGTACTGGTAACTCCCCAAAAGAATCTGGATTGTGGTGAGGGAACAGAGAAAAAAGCTCATTTAGGACCTGCACTTACGAAGGGGGTAGGCAGCTGTATATCAGGGAGTAAACCTTCTGAGAATAAAAACAGCTGGAGCTTGTTAAGGTAATTACACAGGGGAAAGGATAATGTACTGGGAACTCCTCAGATGAATCTGATTCGTGGTGAGGGGAGAGAGATGAAAGCTCATTTAGGAACGACATGAACATGCTGCGTAGGTAGCTGTTTATCAGTAAATATCTCCACTGAGATTAAGAAAAGCAGTAGATTAATAAATTAAGTACTTACTGGTATGGTTACTGTACTGGTAACTCCCCAAAAGAATCTGGATTGTGGTGAGGGAACAGAGAAAAAAGCTCATTTAGGACCTGCACTTACGAAGGGGGGTAGGCAGTTGTATATCAGGGAGTAAACCTTCTGAGAATAAAAACAGCTGGAGCTTGTTAAGGTAATTACACAGGGGAAAGGATAATGTACTGGGAACAATTCAGAAGAATCTGATTCGTGGTGAGGGGAGAGAGATAAAAGCTCATTTAGGAACGACATGAACATGCTGCGTAGGTAGCTGTTTATAAGTAACTATCTCCACTGAGATTAAGAAAAGCAGTAGCTTAATAAATTAAGTACTTCCTGGTATGGTTACTGTACTGGTAACTCCCCAGAAGAATCTGGATTGTGGTGAGGGAACAGAGAAAAAAGGTCATTTAGGACCTGCACATACGAAGGGGGTAGGCAGCTGTATATCACGGAGTAAAACTTCTGAGAATAAAAACAGCTGGAGCTAGCTAAGGTAATTACACAGGGGAACGGATAATGTACTGGGAACTCCTCAGAAGAATCTGATTCGTGGTGAGGGGAGAGAGATAAAAGCTCATTTAGGAACGACATGAACATGCTGCGTAGGTAGCTGTTTATCAGTAAATATCTCCACTGAGATTAAGAAAAGCAGTAGCTTAATAAATTAAGTACTTCCTGGTATGGTTACTGTACTGGTAACTCCCCAAAAGAATCTGGATTGTGGTGAGGGAACAGATTAAAAAGCTCATTTAGGAACTTCACTTACGAAGGGGGTAGGCAGCTGTATATCAGGGAGTAAACCTTCTGAGAATAAAAACAGCTGGAGCTTGTTAAGGTAATTACACAGCGTAAATGATAATGTACTGGGAACACCTCAGAAGAATCCGATTTGGGGTGAGGGGAGAGAGATAAAAGCTCATTTAGGAACGACATGAACATGCTGCATAGGTAGCTGTTTATCAGTAAATATCTCCACTGAGATTAAGAAAAGCAGTAGCTTAATAAATAATGTACTTCCTGGTATGGGTACTGTACTGGTAACTCCCCAAAAGAATCTGGATTGTGGTGAGGGAACAGAGAAAAAAGCTCATTTAGGACCTTCACTTACTAAGGGGGTAGGCAGCAGTATATCAGGGAGTAAACCTTCTGAGAATAAAAACAGCTGGAGCTTGTTAAGGTA
>NW_025961128.1:0-60262 GCF_023159225.1 Perognathus longimembris pacificus | reverse complement strand
ATCTCAGTGGAGATATTTACTGATAAACAGCTACCTACGCAGCATGTTCATGTCGTTCCTTAATGAGCTTTTATCTCTCTTTCCTCACCACAAATCAGATTCTTCTGAGGAGTTCCAGTACATTATCCTTTCCCCTGTGTAATTACCTTAACAAGCTCCAGCTGTTTTTATTCTCAGAAGGTTTACTCCCTGATATACAGCTGCCTACCCCCTTCGTAAGTGCAGGTCCTAAATGAGCTTTTTTCTCTGTCCCCTCACCACAATCCAGATTCTTTTGGGGAGTTACCAGTACAGTAACCATACCAGGAAGTACTTAATTTATTAAGCTACTGCTTTTCTTAATCTCAGTGGAGACATTTACTGATAAACAGCTACCTAGGCAGCATGTTCATGTCGTTCCTAAATGAGCTTTTATCTCTCTGCCCTCACCACAAATCAGATTCTTCTGAGGAGTTCCCAGTACTTTATCCTTTCCCCTGTGTAATTACCTTAAGAAGCTCCAGCTGTTATTATTCTTAGAAGGTTTACTCGCTGATATACAGCTGCCTGCCCCCTTCGTAAGTGCAGGTCCTAAATGAGCTTTTTTCTCTGTTCCCTCACCACAATCCAGATTCTTTTGGGGAGTTACCAGTACAGTAACCATACCAGGAAGTACTTAATTTATTAAGCTACTGCTTTTCTTAATCTCAGTGGAGATATTTACTGATAAGCAGCTACCTACGCAGCATGTTCATGTCGTTCCTAAATGAGCTTTTATCTCTCTCGCCTCACCACAAATCAGATTCTTCTGAGGAGTTCCCAGTACATTATCCTTTCCCCTGTGTAATTACCTTAACAAGCTCCAGCTGTTTTTATTCTCAGAAGGTTTACTCCCTGATATACAGCTGCCTACCCCCTTCGTAAGTGCAGGTCCTAAATGAGCATTTTTGTCTGTTCCCTCACCCACAATCCAGATTCTTTTGGGAGTTACCAGTACAGAAACCATACCAGGAAGTACTTAATTTATTAAGCTACTGCTTTTCTTAATCTCAGTGGAGATATTTACTGATAAACAGCTACCTACGCAGCATGTTCATGGCGTTCCTAAATGAGCTTTTATCTCTCTCACCTCACGACAAATCAGATTCTTCTGAGGAGTTCCCAGTATATTATCCGTTCCCCTGTGTAATTACCTTAACAAGCTCCAGCTGTTTTATTCTCAGAAGGTTTACTCCCTGATATACAGCTGCCTACCCCCTTCGTAAGTGCAGGTCCTAAATGACCTTTTTCTCTGTTCCCTCACCACAATCCAGATCCTTTGGGGAGTTACCAGTACAGTAACCATACCAGGAAGTACGTAATTTATTAAGGTACTGCTTGTCTTAATCTCAGTGGAGATATTTACTGATAAACAGCTACCTACGCAGCATGTTCATGTCGTTCCTAAATGAGCTTTTATCTCTCTTTCCTCACCACAAATCAGATTCTTCTGAGGAGTTCCCAGTACATTATCCTTTCCCCTGTGTAATTACCTTAACAAGCTCCAGCTGTTTTTATTCTCAGAAGGTTTACTCCCTGATATACAGCTGCCTACCCCCCTTCGTAAGTGCAGGTCCTAAATGAGCTTTTTTCTCTGTCCCCTCACCACAATCCAGATTCTTTTGGGGAGTTACCAGTACAGTAACCATACCAGGAAGTACTTAATTTATTAAGCTACTGCTTTTCTTAATCTCAGTGGAGACATTTACTGATAAACAGCTACCTAGGCAGCATGTTCATGTCGTTCCTAAATGAGCTTTTATCTCTCTGCCCTCACCACAAATCAGATTCTTCTGAGGAGTTCCCAGTACTTTATCCTTTCCCCTGTGTAATTACCTTAAGAAGCTCCAGCTGTTTTTATTCTTAGAAGGTTATACTCGCTGATATACAGCTGCCTGCCCCCTTCGTAAGTGCAGGTCCTAAATGAGCTTTTTTCTCTGTTCCCTCACCACAATCCAGATTCTTTTGGGGAGTTACCAGTACAGTAACCATACCAGGAAGTACTTAATTTATTAAGCTACTGCTTTTCTTAATCTCAGTGGAGATATTTACTGATAAACAGCTACCTACGCAGCATGTTCATGTCGTTCTTAAATGAGCTTTTATCTCTCTCCCCTCACCACAAATCAGATTCTTCTGGGGAGTTCCCAGTACATTATCCTTTCCCCTGTGTAATTACCTTAACAAGCTCCAGCTGTTTTTATTCTCAGAAGGTTTACTCCCTGATATACAGCTGCCTATCCCCTTCGTAAGTGCAGGTCCTAAATGAGCTTTTTTCTCTGTTCCCACACCACATTCCAGATTCTTTTGGGGAGTTACCAGTACAGTAACCATACCAGGAAGTACTTAAATTATTAAGCTACTTCATTTCTTAATCTCAGTGGAGACATTTACTGATAAACAGCTACCTACACAGCATGTCCATGTCGTTCCTAAATGAGCTTATATCTCTCTCCCCCTCACCACAAATCAGATTCTTCTGAGGAGTTCCCGGTATATTATCCTTTCCACTGTGTAATTACCTTAACAAGCTCCAGCTGTTTTTATTCTCAGAAGGTTTACTCCCTGATATACAGCTGCCTACCCCCTTCGTAAGTGCAGGTCCTAAATGAGCTTTTTTTCTGTCTCCTCACCACAATCCAGATTCTTTTTGGAGTTCCCAATACAGTAACCATACCAGGAAGTACTTAATTTATTAAGCTACTGCTTTTCTTAATCTCAGTGGAGATATTTACTGATAAACAGCTACCTACGCAGCATGTTCATGTCGTTCCTAAATGAGCTTTTATCTCTCTCCCCTCACCACAAATCAGATTCTTCTGAGGAGTTCCCAGTACATTATCCTTTCCCCTGTGTAATTACCTTAACAAGCTCCAGCTGTTTTTATTCTCAGAAGGTTTACTCCCTGATATACAGCTGCCTACTCCTTCGTAAGTGCAGGTCCTAAATGAGCTTTTTTCTCTGTTCCCTCACCAAAATCCAGATTCTTTCGGGGAGTTACGAGTACAGTAACCATACCAGGAAGTACTTAATTTATTAAGCTACTGCTTTTCTTAATCTCAGTGGAGATATTTACTGATAAACAGCTACCTACGCAGCATGTTCATGTCGTTCTTAAATGAGCTTTTATCTCTCTCCCCTCACCACAAATCAGATTCTTCGGAGGAGTTCCCAGTACATTATCCTTTCCCCTGTGTAATTACCTTAACAAGCTCCAGCTGCTTTTATTCTCAGAAGGTTTACTCCCTGATATACAGCTGACTACAACCTTCGTAAGTGCAGGTCCTAAATTAGCTTTTTTCTCTGTTCCCTCACCAAAATCCAGATTCTTTTGGGGAGTTACCAGTACAGTAACCATACCAGGAAGTACTTAATTTTTTAAGCTACTGCTTTTCTTAATCTTAGTGGAGATAATTACTGATAAACAGCTACCTACGCAGCATTTACATGTCTTTCCTAAATGAGCTTTTATCTCTCTCCCCTCAAAACAAATCAGATTCTTCTGAGGAGTTCCAAGTACATTATCCTTTTCCCTGTGTAATTACCTTAACAAGCTCCAGCTGGTTTTATTCTCAGAAGGTTTACTCCCTTATATACAGCTGCCTACCCTCTTCTTAAGTGCAGGTCCTAAAAGAGCTTTTTTCTCTGTTCCCTCACCACAATCCAGATTCCTTTGGGGAGGTCACAGTACAGTAACCATCCCAGGAAGTACTTACTTTATTAAGCTACTGCTTTTCTTAATCTCAGTGGAGATATTTACTGATAATCAGCTACCTATGCAGCATGTACATTTCGTTCCTAAATGAGCTTTTATCTCTCTCCCCTCACCACAAATCAGATTCTTCTGAGGAGTTCCCAGTACATTATCCTTTCCCCTGTGTAATTACCTTAACAAGCTCAAGCTGTTTTTATTCTCAGAAGGTTTACTCCCTGATATACAGCTGCCTAACCCTTTCGTAAGTGCAGGTCCTAAATGAGCTTTATTTCTCTGTTCCCTCACCACAATCCAGATTCTTTTGCGGAGTTACCAGTACAGTAACCATACCAGGAAGTATTTAATTTATTAAGCTACTGCTTTTCTTAATCTCAGTGGAGATATTTACTGATAAAAAGCTACCTACGCAGCATGTTCATGTCGTTCCTAAATGAGCTTTTATCTCTCTCCCCTCACCAGAAATCAGATTCTTCTGAGGAGTTCCCAGTACATTATCCTTTCCCCTGTGTAATTACCTTAACAAGCTCCAGCTGTTTTTATTCTCAGAAGGTTTACCCCCTGATATACAGCTGCCTACCCCCTTCGTAAGTGCAGGTCCTAAATGAGCTTTTTTCTCTGTTCCCTCACCAAAATCCAGATTCTTTTCGGGAGTTACCTTTACAGTAAATATACCAGGAAGTACTTAATTTATTAAGCTACTGCTTTTCTTAATCTCAGTGGAGATATTTACTGATAAGCAGCTACGTACGCAGCATGTTCATGTCGTTCCTAAATGAGCTTTTTTCTCTCTCCCCTCACCACAAATCAGATTCTTCTGAGGAGTTCCCAGTACATTATCCTTTCCCCTGTGTAATTACCTTAACAAGCTCCAGCTGTTTTTATTCTCAGAAGGTTTACTCCCTGATATACAGCTGCCTACCCCCTTCGTAAGTGCAGGTCCTAAATGAGCTATTTTGTCTGTTCCCTCACCACAATCCAGATTCTTTTGGGGAGTTACCAGAACAGGAGCAATACCAGGAAGTACTTAATTTATTAACCTACTGCTTTTCTTAATCTCAGTGGAGATATTTACTGATAAGCAGCTACGTACGCAGCATGTTCTTGTCGTTCCTAAATGAGCTTTTTTCTCTCTCCACTCACCACAAATCAGATTCTTCTGAGGAGTTCCCAGTACATTATCCTTTCCCCTGTGTAATTACCTTAACAAGCTCCAGCTGTTTTTATTCTCAGAAGGTTTACTCCCTGATATACAGCTGCCTACCCCCTTCGTAAGTGCAGGTCCTAAATGAGCTATTTTCTCTGTTCCCTCACCACAATCCAGATTCTTTTGGGGAGTTACCAGAACAGGAGCAATTCCAGGAAGTACTTAATTTATTAACCTACTGCTTTTCTTAATCTCAGTGGAGATATTTACTGATAAACAGCTACCTACGCAGCATGTTCATGTCTTTCCTAAATGAGCTTTTATCTCTCTCCCCTCAAAATAAATCACATACTTCTGAGGAGTTCCCAGTACATTATCCTTTCCCCTGTGTAATTACCTTAACAAGCTCCAGCTGGTTTTATTCTCAGAAGGTTTACTTCCTGATATACTTCTGCCTACCCCCTTGGTAAGTGCAGGTCCTAAATGAGCTTTTTTCTCTGTTCCCTCACCACAATCCAGATTCTTTTGGGGAGTTACCAGTACAGGAACCATACCAGGAAGTACTTAAATTATTAAGCTACTGCATTTCTTAATCTCAGTGGAGACATTTACTGATAAACAGCTACCTACACAGCATGTTCATGTCGTTCCTAAATGAGCTTATACCTCTCTCCCCTCACCACAAATCAGATTTTTCTGAGGAGTTCCCAGTACATTATCCTTTCCCCTGTGTAATTACCTTAACAAGCTCAAGCTGTTTTTATTCTCAGAAGGTTTACTCCCTGATATACAGCTGCCTAACCCTTTCGTAAGTGCAGGTCCTAAATGAGCTTTATTTCTCTGTTCCCTCACCACAATCCAGATTCTTTTGGGGAGTTACCAGTACAGTAACCATACCAGGAAGTATTTAATTTATTAAGCTACTGCTTTTCTTAATCTCAGTGGAGATATTTACTGATAAAAAGCTACCTACGCAGCATGTTCATGTCGTTCCTAAATGAGCTTTTATCTCTCTCCCCTCACCAGAAATCAGATTCTTCTGAGGAGTTCCCAGTACATTATCCTTTCCCCTGTGTAATTACCTTAACAAGCTCCAGCTGTTTTTATTCTCAGAAGGTTTACCCCCTGATATACAGCTGCCTACCCCCTTCGTAAGTGCAGGTCCTAAATGAGCTTTTTTCTCTGTTCCCTCACCAAAATCCAGATTCTTTTCGGGAGTTACCAGTACAGTAAATATACCAGGAAGTACTTAATTTATTAAGCTACTGCTTTTCTTAATCTCAGTGGAGATATTTACTGATAAGCAGCTACGTACGCAGCATGTTCATGTCGTTCCTAAATGAGCTTTTTTCTCTCTCCCCTCACCACAAATCAGATTCTTCTGAGGAGTTCCCAGTACATTATCCTTTCCCCTGTGTAATTACCTTAACAAGCTCCAGCTGTTTTTATTCTCAGAAGGTTTACTCCCTGATATACAGCTGCCTACCCCCTTCGTAAGTGCAGGTCCTAAATGAGCTATTTTGTCTGTTCCCTCACCACAATCCAGATTCTTTTGGGGAGTTACCAGAACAGGAGCAATACCAGGAAGTACTTAATTTATTAACCTACTGCTTTTCTTAATCTCAGTGGAGATATTTACTGATAAGCAGCTACGTACGCAGCATGTTCATGTCGTTCCTAAATGAGCTTTTTTCTCTCTCCACTCACCACAAATCAGATTCTTCTGAGGAGTTCCCAGTACATTATCCTTTCCCCTGTGTAATTACCTTAACAAGCTCCAGCTGTTTTTATTCTCAGAAGGTTTACTCCCTGATATACAGCTGCCTACCCCCTTCGTAAGTGCAGGTCCTAAATGAGCTATTTTCTCTGTTCCCTCACCACAATCCAGATTCTTTTGGGGAGTTACCAGAACAGGAGCAATACCAGGAAGTACTTAATTTATTAACCTACTGCTTTTCTTAATCTCAGTGGAGATATTTACTGATAAACAGCTACCTACGCAGCATGTTCATGTCTTTCCTAAATGAGCTTTTATCTCTCTCCCCTCAAAATAAATCACATTCTTCTGAGGAGTTCCCAGTACATTATCCTTTCCCCTGTGTAATTACCTTAACAAGCTCCAGCTGGTTTTATTCTCAGAAGGTTTACTTCCTGATATACTTCTGCCTACCCCCTTGGTAAGTGCAGGTCCTAAATGAGCTTTTTTCTCTGTTCCCTCACCACAATCCAGATTCTTTTGGGGAGTTACCAGTACAGGAACCATACCAGGAAGTACTTAAATTATTAAGCTACTGCATTTCTTAATCTCAGTGGAGACATTTACTGATAAACAGCTACCTACACAGCATGTTCATGTCGTTCCTAAATGAGCTTATACCTCTCTCCCCTCACCACAAATCAGATTCTTCTGAGGAGTTCCCAGTACATTATCCTTTCCACTGTGTAATTACCTTAACAAGCTCCAGCTGTTTTTATTCTCAGAAGCTATACTCCCTGATATACAGCTGCCTACCCCCTTCGTAAGTGCAGGTCCTAAATGAGCTTTTTTTCTGTCTCCTCACCACAATCCACATTCTTTTTGGAGTTCCCAATACATTAACCATACCAGGAAGTACTTAATTTATTAAGCTACTGCTTTTCTTAATCTCAGTGGTGATATTTACTGATAAACAGCTACCTACGCAGCATGGTCATGTCGTTCCTAAATGAGCTTTTATCTCTCTCCCCTCACCACAAATCAGATTCTTCTGAGGAGTTCCCAGTACATTATCCTTTCCCCTGTGTAATTACCTTCACAAGCTCCAGCTGTTTTTATTCTCAGAAGGTTTAATCCCTGATATACAGCTGCCTACCCCCTTCGTAAGTGCAGGTCCTAAATGAGCTTTTTTCTCTGTTCCCTCACCACAATCCAGATTCTTATGGGGAGTTACCAGTACAGTAACCATACCAGGAAGTACTTAATTTATTAAGCTACTGCTTTTCTTAATCTCAGTGGAGATATTTACTGATAAACAGCTACCTACGCAGCATGTTCATGTCGTTCTTAAATGAGCTTTTATCTCTCTCCCCTCGCCACAAATCTGATACTTCTGAGGAGTTCCCAGTACATTATCCTTTCCCCTGTGTAATTACCTTAACAAGCTCCAGCTGTTTTTATTCTCAGAAGGTTTACTCCCTGATATACAGCTGCCTACCCCCTTCGGAAGTGCAGGTCCTAAATGAGCTTTTTTCTCTGTTCCCTCACCACAATCCAGATTCTTTTGGGGAGTTACCAGTACAGTAACCATACCAGGAAGTACTTAATTTATTAAGCTACTGCTTTTCTTAATCTCAGTGGAGATATTTACTGATAAACAGCTACCTACGCAGCATGTTCATGTCGTTCCTAAATGACCTTTTATCTCTCTCCCCTCACCACAAATCAGATTCTTCTGAGGAGTTCCCAGTACATTATCCTTTCCCCTGTGTAACTACCTTAACAAGCTCCAGCTGTTTTTATTCTCAGAAGGTTTACTCCCTGATATACAGCTGCCTACCCCCTTCGTAAGTGCAGGTCCTAAATGAGCTTTTTTCTCTGTTCCCTCACCACAATCCAGATTCTTTTGGGGAGTTACCAGTACAGTAACCATACCAGGAAGTACTTAATTTATTAAGCTACTGCTTTTCTTAATCTCAGTGGAGATATTTACTGATAAACAGCTGCCTATGCAGCATTTTCATGTCGTTCCTAAATGAGCTTTTATCTGTATCCCGTCACCACAAATCACATTCTTCTGAGGAGTTCCCAGTACAATATCCTTTCCCCTGTGTAATTGCCTTAACAAGCTCCAGCTGTTTTTATTCTCAGAAGGTTTACTCCCTGATATACAGCTGCCTACTCCTTCGTAAGTGCAGGTCCTAAATGAGCTTTTTTCTCTGTTCCCTCACCAAAATCCAGATTCTTTCGGGGAGTTACCAGTACAGTAACCATACCAGGAAGTACTTAATTTATTAAGCTACTGCTTTTCTTAATATCAGTGGAGATATTTACTGATAAACAGCTACCTACGCAGCATGTTCATGTCGTTCCTAAATGAGCTTTTATCTCTCTCCCCTCACCACAAATCAGATTCTTCTGAGGAGTTCCCAGTACATTATCCTTTCCCCTGTGTAATTACCTTAACAATCTCCAGCTGTTTTTATTCTCAGAAGGTTTACTCCCTGATATACAGCTGCCTACCCCCTTCGTAAGTGCAGGTCCTAAATGAGCTTTTTTCTCTGTTCCCTCACCACAATCCAGATTCTTTTGGGGAGTTACCAGTACAGTAACCATACCAGGAAGTACTTAATTTATTAAGCTACTGCTTTTCTTAATCTCAGTGGAGATATTTACTGATAAACAGCTACCTACGCAGCATGTTCATGTCTTTCCTAAATGAGCTTTTATCTCTCTACCCTCAAAACAAATCAGATTCTTCTGAGGAGTTCCCAGTACATTATCCTTTATCCTGTATAATTACCTTAACAAGCTCCAGCTGGTTTTATTCTCAGAAGGTTTACTCCCTGATATACAGCTGCCTACCCCCTTCGTAAGTGCAGGTCCTAAATGAGCTTTTGTCTCTGTTCCCTCACCACAATCCAGATTCTTTTGGGGAGTTACCAGTACAGTAACCATACCAGGAAGTACTTAATTTATTAAGCTACTGCTTTTCTTTATCTCAGTGGAGATATTTACTGATAAGCAGCTACGTACCCAGCATGTTCATGTCGTTCCTAAATGAGCTTTTTTCTCTCTCCCCTCACAAAAAATCCGATTCTTCTGAGGAGTTCCCAGTACATTATCCTTTCCCCTGTGTAATTACCTTAACAAGCTCCAGCTGTTTTTATTCTCAGAAGGTTTACTCCCTGATATACAGCTGCCTACCCCCTTCGTAAGAGCAGGTCCTAAATGAGCTTTTTTCTCTGTTCCCTCCCCACAATCCAGATTCTTTTGGGGAATTACCAGTACAGTAACCATACCAGGAAGTACTTAATTTATTAAGCTGCAGCTTTTCTTAATCTTAGTGGGGATATTTTCTGATAAACAGCTGCCTTTGCAGCATTTTCTTTTCGTTGTTAAATGAGCGTTTATCTCTCTCCCCTCACCACAAATCAGATTCTTCTGTGGAGTTCCCAGTACATTATCCTTTCCCCTGTGTAATTACATTAACAAGCTGCAGCTGTTTTTATTCTCAGAAGGGATACTCCCTGATATACAGCTTCCTACCCCCTTCGTGAGTGCAGGTCCTAAATGAGCTTTTATCTTTCTCCCCTCACCACAAATCAGATTCTTCTGAGGAGTTCCCAGTACATTATCCTTTCCCCTGTGTAATTACCTTAACAAGCTCCAGCTGTTTTTATTCTCAGAAGGTTTACTCCCTGATATACAGCTGCCTACCCCCTTCGTAAGTGCAGGTCCTAAATGAGCTTTTTTCTCTGTTCCCTCACCACAATCCAGATTCTTTTGGGGAGTTACCAGTACAGTAACCATACCAGGACGTACTTAATTTATTAAGCTACTGCTTTTCTTAATCTCAGTGGAGATATTTACTGATAAACAGCTACCTATGCAGCACGTTCATGTCGTTCCTAAATGAGCTTTTATTTCTCTGCCCTCACCACAAATCAGATTCTTCTGAGGAGTTCCCAGTACATTATCCTTTCCCCTGTGTAATTACCTTAACAAGCTCCAGCTGTTTTTATTCTCAGAAGGTTTACTCCCTGATATACAGCTGCCTACCCCCTTCGTAAGTGCAGGTCCTAAATGAGCTTTTTTCTTTGTTCCCTCACCACAATCCAGATTCTTTTGGGGAGATACCAATACAGTAACCATACCAGGAAGTACTTAATTTATTAAGCTACTGCTTTTCTTAATCTCAGTGGAGATATTTACTGATTAAACAGCTACCTACGCAGCATGTTCATGTCGTTCCTAAATGAGCTTTTATCTCTCTGCCCTCACCACAAATCAGATTCTTCTGAGGAGTTCCCAGTACATTATCCGTTCCCCTGTGTAATTACCTTAACAAGCTCCAGCTGTTTTTATTCTCAGAAGGTTTACTCCCTGATATACAGCTGCCTACCCCCTTCGTAAGTGCAGGTCCTAAATGAGCTTTTTTCTCTGTTCCCTCACCACAATCCAGATTCTTTTGGGCAGTTACCAGTACAGTAACCATACCAGGAAGTACTTAATTTATTAAGTTACTGCTTTTCTTAATCTCAGTGGAGATATTTACTGATAAACAGCTACCTACGCAGCATGTTCATGTCGTTCCTAAATGAGCCTTTATCTCTCTGCCCTCACCACAAATCAGATTCTTCTAAGGAGTTCCCAGTACATTATCCTTTCCCCTGTGTAATTACCTTAACAAGCTCCAGCTGTTTTTATTCTCAGAAGGTTTACTCCCTGAAATACAGCTGTCTTCCCCCTTCGTAAGTGCAGGTCATAAATGAGCTTTTTTCTCTGTTCCCTAACCACAATCCAGATTCTTTTGGGGAGTTACCAGTACTGTAACCATACCAGGAAGTACTTAATTTATTAAGCTACGGCTTTTCTTAATCTCAATGGAGATATTTACTGATAAACAGCTACCTACGCAGCATGTTCATGTCGTTCCTAAATGAGCTTCTATCTCTCTCCCCTCAAAAAAAATCAGATTCTTCTGAGGAGTTCCCAGTACATTATCCTTTCCCCTGTGTAATTACCTTAACAAGCTCCAGATGTTTTTATTCTCCGAAGGGATACTCCCTGATATACAGCTGCCTACCCACTTCGTAAGTGCAGGTCCTAAATGAGCTTTTTTCTCTGTTCCCTCACCACAATCCAGATTCTTTTGGGGAGTTACCAGTACAGTATCCATACCAAGAAGTACTTAATTTATTAAGCTACTGCTTTTCTTAATCTCAGTGGAGATATTTGCTGATAAACAGCTACGTATGTAGCATGTTCATGTCGTTCCTAAATGAGCTTTTATCTCTCTCCCCTCAAAACAAATCAGATTCTTCTGAGGAGTTCCCAGTACATTATCCTTTCCCTGTGTAATTACCTTAACAAGCTCCAGCTGGGTTTATTCTCAGAATTTTTACTCCATGATATACAGCTACCTACCCCCTTCGTAAGTGCAGGTCCTAAATGAGCTTTTTTCTCTGTTCCCTCACCACTATCCAGATTCTTTTGGGGAGGTACCAGTACAGTAACCATACCAGGAAGTACTTAATTTATTAAGCTACTGCTTTTCTTAATCTCAGTGGAGATATTTACTGATAAGCAGCTACGTACCCAGCATGTTCATGTCGTTCCTAAATGAGCTTTTTTCTCTCTCCCCTCACAAAAAATCCGATTCTTCTGAGGAGTTCCCAGTACATTATCCTTTCCCCTGTGTAATTACCTTAACAAGCTCCAGCTGTTTTTATTCTCAGAAGGTTTACTCCCTGATATACAGCTGCCTACCCCCTTCGTAAGTGCAGGTCCTAAATGAGCTTTTTTCTCTGTTCCCTCCCCACAATCCAGATTCTTTTGGGGAATTACCAGTACAGTAACCATACCAGGAAGTACTTAATTTATTAAGCTGCAGCTTTTCTTAATCTTAGTGGGGATATTTTCTGATAAACAGCTGCCTTTGCAGCATTTTCTTTTCGTTGCTAAATGAGCGTTTATCTCTCTCACCTCACCACAAATCAGATTCTTCTGTGGAGTTCCCAGTACATTATCCTTTCCCCTGTGTAATTACATTAACAAGCTGCAGCTGTTTTTATTCTCAGAAGGGATACTCCCTGATATACAGCTTCCTACCCCCTTCGTGAGTGCAGGTCCTAAATGAGCTTTTATCTTTCTCCCCTCACCACAAATCAGATTCTTCTGAGGAGTTCCCAGTACATTATCCTTTCCCCTGTGTAATTACCTTAACAAGCTCCAGCTGTTTTTATTCTCAGAAGGTTTACTCCCTGATATACAGCTGCCTACCCCCTTCGTAAGTGCAGGTCCTAAATGAGCTTTTTTCTCTGTTCCCTCACCACAATCCAGATTCTTTTGGGGAGTTACCAGTACAGTAACCATACCAGGACGTACTTAATTTATTAAGCTACTGCTTTTCTTAATCTCAGTGGAGATATTTACTGATAAACAGCTACCTATGCAGCATGTTCATGTCGTTCATAAATGAGCTTTTATTTCTCTGCCCTCACCACAAATCAGATTCTTCTGAGGAGTTCCCAGTACATTATCCTTTCCCCTGTGTAATTACCTTAACAAGCTCCAGCTGTTTTTATTCTCAGAAGGTTTACTCCCTGATATACAGCTGCCTACCCCCTTCGTAAGTGCAGGTCCTAAATGAGCTTTTTTCTTTGTTCCCTCACCACAATCCAGATTCTTTTGGGGAGATACCAATACAGTAACCATACCAGGAAGTACTTAATTTATTAAGCTACTGCTTTTCTTAATCTCAGTGGAGATATTTACTGATTAAACAGCTACCTACGCAGCATGTTCATGTCGTTCCTAAATGAGCTTTTATCTCTCTCCGCTCACCACAAATCAGATTCTTCTGAGGAGTTCCCAGTACATTATCCTTTCCCCTGTGTAATTACCTTAACAAGCTCCAGCTGTTTTTATTCTCAGAAGGTTTACTCCCTGATATACAGCTGCCTACCCCCTTCGTAAGTGCAGGTCCTAAATGAGCTTTTTTCTCTGTTCCCTCACCACAATCCAGATTCTTTGGGGAGTTACCAGTACAGTAACCATACCAGCAAGTACTTAATTTATTAAGCTACTGCTTTTCTTAATCTCAGTGGAGATATTTACTGATAAACAGCTACCTACGCAGCATGTTCATGTCGTTCCTAAATGAGCTTTTATCTCTCTCCCCTCACCACACATCAGATTCTTCTGAGGAGTTCCCAGTACATTATCCTTTCCCTGTGTAATTACCTTAACAATCTCCAGCTGTTTTTATTCTTAGAAGGGATACTCCCTGATATACAGCTTCCTACCCCCTTCGTGAGTGCAGGTCCTAAATGAGCTTTTTTCTTTCTCCCCTCACCACAAATCAGATTCTTCTGAGGAGTTCCCAGGACATTATCCTTTCCCCTGTGTAATTACCTTAACAAGCTGAAGCTGTTTTTATTCTCAGAAGGTTTACTCCCTGATATACAGCTGCCTACCCCCTTTGTAAGTGCAGGTCCTAAATGAGCTTTTTTCTCTGTTCCCTCACCACAATCCAGATTCTTTTGGGGAGTTACCAGTACAGTAACCATACCAGGAAGTACTTAATTTATTAAGCTACTGCTTTTCTTAATCTCAGTGGAGATATTTACTGATAAATAGCTACCTACGCAGCATGTTCATGTCGTTCATAAATGAGCTTTTATCTCTCTGCCCTCACCACAAATCAGATTCTTCTGAGGAGTTCCCAGTACATTATCCTTTCCCCTGTGTAATTACCTTAACAAGCTCCAGCTGTTTTTATTCTCAGAAGGTTTACTCCCTGATATACAGCTGCCTACCCCCTTCGTAAGTGCAGGTCCTAAATGAGCTTTTTTCTCTGTTCCCTCACCACAATCCAGATTCTTTTGGGGAGTTACCAGTACAGTAACCATACCAGGAAGTACTTAATTTATTAAGCTACTGCTTTTCTTAATCTCAGTGGAGATATTTACTGATAAACAGCTACCTACGCAGCATGTTCATGTCGTTCCTAAATGAGCGTTTATCTCTCTGTCCTCACCACAAATCAGATTCTTCTGAGGAGTTCCCAGTACAATATCCTTTCCCCTGTGTAATTACCTTAACAAGCTCCAGCTGTTTTTATTCTCAGAAGGTTTACTCCCTGATATACAGCTGCCTACCCCCTTCGTAAGTGCAGGTCCTAAATGAGCTTTTTTCTCTGTTCCCTCACCACAATCCAGATTCTTTTGGGGAGTTACCAGTACAGTAACCATACCAGGAAGTACTTAATTTATTAAGCTACTGCTTTTCTTAATCTCAGTGGAGATATTTACTGATAAACAGCTACCTACGCAGCATGTTCATGTCGTTCCTAAATGAGCTTTTATCTCTCTGCCCTCACCACAAATCAGATTCTTCTGAGGAGTTCCCAGTACATTATCCTTTCCCCTGTGTAATTACCTTAACAAGCTCCAGTTGTTTTTATTCTCAGAAGGTTTACTCCCTGATATACAGCTGCCTACCCCCTTCGTAAGTGCAGGTCCTAAATGAGCTTTTTTCTCTGTTCCCTCACCACAATCCAGATTCTTTTGGGGAGTTACCAGTACAGTAACCATACCAGGAAGTACTTAATTTATTAAGCTACTGCTTTTCTTAATCTCAGTGGAGATATTTACTGATAAACAGCTACCTACGCAGGATGTTCATGTCGTTCCTAAATGAGCTTTTATCTCTCTGCCCTCACCACAAATCAGATTCTTCTGAGGAGTTCCCAGTACATTATCCTTTCCCCTGTGTAATTACCTTAACAAGCTCCAGCTGTTTTTATTCTCAGAAGGTTTACTCCCTGATATACAGCTGCCTACCCCCTTCGTAAGTGCAGGTCCTAAATGAGCTTTTTTCTCTGTTCCCTCACCACAATCCAGATTCTTTTGGGGAGTTACCAGTACAGTAACCATACCAGGAAGTACTTAATTTATTAAGCTACTGCTTTTCTTAATCTCAGTGGAGATATTTACTGATAAACAGCTACCTACGCAGCATGTTCATGTCGTTCCTAAATGAGCTTTTATCTCTCTGCCCTCACCACAAATCAGATTCTTCTGAGGAGTTCCCAGTACATTATCCTTTCCCCTGTGTAATTACCTTAACAAGCTCCAGCTGTTTTTATTCTCAGAAGGTTTACTCCCTGATATACAGCTGCCTACCCCCTTCGTAAGTGCAGGTCCTAAATGAGCTTTTGTCTCTGTTCCCTCACCACAATCCAGATTCTTTTGGGAGTTACCAGTACAGTAACCATACCAGGAAGTACTTAATTTATTAAGCTACTGCTTTTCTTAATCTCAGTGGAGATATTTACTGATAAGCAGCTACGTACCCAGCATGTTCATGTCGTTCCTAAATGAGCTTTTTTCTCTCTCCCCTCACAACAAATCCGATTCTTCTGAGGAGTTCCCAGTACATTATCCTTTCCCCTGTGTAATTACCTTAACAAGCTCCAGCTGTTTTTATTCTCAGAAGGTTTACTCCCTGATATACAGCTGCCTACCCCCTTCGTAAGTGCAGGTCCTAAATGAGCTTTTTTCTCTGTTCCCTCACCACAATCCAGATTCTTTTGGGGAATTACCAGTACAGTAACCATACCAGGAAGTACTTAATTTATTAAGCTGCAGCTTTTCTTAATCTTAGTGGGGATATTTTCTGATAAACAGCTGCCTTTGCAGCATTTTCTTTTCGTTGCTAAATGAGCGTTTATCTCTCTCCCCTCACCACAAATCAGATTCTTCTGTGGAGTTCCCAGTACATTATCCTTTCCCCTGTGTAATTACATTAACAAGCTGCAGCTGTTTTTTTTCTCAGAAGGGATACTCCCTGATATACAGCTTCCTACCCCCTTCGTGAGTGCAGGTCCTAAATGAGCTTTTATCTTTCTCCCCTCACCACAAATCAGATTCTTCTGAGGAGTTCCCAGTACATTATCCTTTCCCCTGTGTAATTACCTTAACAAGCTCCAGCTGTTTTTATTCTCAGAAGGTTTACTCCCTGATATACAGCTGCCTACCCCCTTCGTAAGTGCAGGTCCTAAATGATCTTTTTTCTCTGTTCCCTCACCACAATCCAGATTCTTTTGGGGAGTTACCAGTACAGTAACCATACCAGGACGTACTTAATTTATTAAGCTACTGCTTTTCTTAATCTCAGTGGAGATATTTACTGATAAACAGCTACCTATGCAGCATGTTCATGTCGTTCCTAAATGAGCTTTTATTTCTCTGCCCTCACCACAAATCAGATTCTTCTGAGGAGTTCCCAGTACATTATCCTTTCCCCTGTGTAATTACCTTAACAAGCTCCAGCTGTTTTTATTCTCAGAAGGTTTACTCCCTGATATACAGCTGCCTACCCCCTTCGTAAGTGCAGGTCCTAAATGAGCTTTTTTCTTTGTTCCCTCACCACAATCCAGATTCTTTTGGGGAGATACCAATACAGTAACCATACCAGGAAGTACTTAATTTATTAAGCTACTGCTTTTCTTAATCTCAGTGGAGATATTTACTGATTAAACAGCTACCTACGCAGCATGTTCATGTCGTTCCTAAATGAGCTTTTATCTCTCTGCCCTCACCACAAATCAGATTCTTCTGAGGAGTTCCCAGTACATTATCCGTTCCCCTGTGTAATTACCTTAACAAGCTCCAGCTGTTTTTATTCTCAGAAGGTTTACTCCCTGATATACAGCTGCCTACCCCCTTCGTAAGTGCAGGTCCTAAATGAGCTTTTTTCTCTGTTCCCTCACCACAATCCAGATTCTTTTGGGGAGTTACCAGTACAGTAACCATACCAGGAAGTACTTAATTTATTAAGCTACTGCTTTTCTTAATCTCAGTGGAGATATTTACTGATAAATAGCTACCTACGCAGCATGTTCATGTCGTTCATAAATGAGCTTTTATCTCTCTGCCCTCACCACAAATCAGATTCTTCTGAGGAGTTCCCAGTACATTATCCTTTCCCCTGTGTAATTACCTTAACAAGCTCCAGCTGTTTTTATTCTCAGAAGGTTTACTCCCTGATATACAGCTGCCTACCCCCTTCATAAGTGCAGGTCCTAAATGAGCTTTTTTCTCTGTTCCCTCACCACAATCCAGATTCTTTGGGGAGTTACCAGTACAGTAACCATACCAGCAAGTACTTAATTTATTAAGCTACTGCTTTTCTTAATCTCAGTGGAGATATTTACTGATAAACAGCTACCTACGCAGCATGTTCATGTCGTTCCTAAATGAGCTTTTATCTCTCTCCCCTCACCACAGATCAGATTCTTCTGAGGAGTTCCCCGTACATTATCCTTTCCCTGTGTAATTACCTTAACAATCTCCAGCTGTTTTTATTCTCAGAAGGGATACTCCCTGATATACAGCTTCCTACCCCCTTCGTGAGTGCAGGTCCTAAATAAGCTTTTATCTTTCTCCCCTCACCACAAATCAGATTCTTCTGTGGAGTTCCCAGTACATTATCCTTTCCCCTGTGTAATTACCTTAACAAGCTCCAGCTGTTTTTATTCTCAGAAGGTTTACTCCCTGATATACAGCTGCCTACCCCCTTAGTAAGTGCAGGTCCTAAATGAGCTTTTTTCTCTGTTCCCTCACCACAATCCAGATTCTTTTGGGGAGTTACCAGTACAGTAACCATACCAGGAAGTACTTAATTTATTAAGCTACTGCTTTTCTTAATCTCAGTGGAGATATTTACTGATAAACAGCTACCCACGCAGCATGTTCATGTCGTTCCTAAATGAGCTTATATCTCTCTGCCCTCACCACAAATCAGATTCTTCTGAGGAGTTCCCAGTACATTATCCTTTCTCCTGTGTAATTACCTTAACAAGCTCCAGCTGTTTTTATTCTCAGAAGGTTTACTCCCTGATATACAGCTGCCTACCCCCTTCGTAAGTGCAGGTCCTAAATGAGCTTTTTTCTCTGTTCCCTCACCACAATCCAGATTCTTTCGGGGAGTTACCAGTACAGTAACCATACCAGGACGTACTTAATTTATTAAGCTACTGCTTTTCTTAATCTCAGTGGAGATATTTACTGATAAACAGCTACCTACGCAGCATGTTCATGTCGTTCCTAAATGAGCTTTTATCTCTCTGCCCTCACCACAAATCAGATTCTTCTGAGGAGTTCCCAGTACATTATCCTTTCCCCTGTGTAATTACCTTAACAAGCTCCAGCTGTTTTTATTCTCAGAAGGTTTAATCCCTGATATACAGCTGCCTACCCCCTTCGTAAGTGCAGGTCCTAAATGAGCTTTTTTCTCTGTTCCCTCACCACAATCCAGATTCTTTTGGGGAGTTACCAGTACAGTACCCATACCAGGAAGTACTTAATTTATTAAGCTACTGCTTTTCTTAATCTCAGTGGAGATATTTACTGATAAACAGCTACCTACGCAGCATGTTCATGTCGTTCCTAAATGAGCTTTTATCTCTCTGCCCTCACCACAAATCAGATTCTTCTGAGGAGTTCCCAGTACATTATCCGTTCCCCTGTGTAATTACCTTAACAAGCTCCAGCTGTTTTTATTCTCAGAAGGTTTACTCCCTGATATACAGCTGCCTACCCCCTTCGTAAGTGCAGGTCCTAAATGAGCTTTTTTCTCTGTTCCCTCACCACAATCCAGATTCTTTTGGGAAGTTACCAGTACAGTAACCATACCAGGAAGTACTTAATTTATTAAGTTACTGCTTTTCTTAATCTCATTGGAGATATTTACTGACAAACAGCTACCTACGCAGCATGTTCATGTCGTTCCTAAATGAGCTTTTATCTCTCTGCCCTCACCACAAATCAGATTCTTCTGAGGAGTTCCCAGTACATTATCCTTTCCCCTGTGTAATTACCTTAACAATCTCCAGCTGTGTTTATTCTCAGAAGGTTTATTCCCTGATATACAGCTTCCTACCCCCTTCGTAAGTGCAGGTCCTAAATGAGCTTTTTTCTCCGTTCCCTCACCACAATCCAGATTCTTTTGGGGAGTTACCAGTACAGTAACCATACCAGGAAGTACTTAATTTATTAAGCTACTGCTTTTCTTAATCTCAGTGGAGATATTTACTGATAAACAGCTACCTACGCAGCATGTTCATGTCGTTCCTAAATGAGCTTTTATCTCTCTCCCCTCACCACAAATCAGATTCTTCTGAGGAGTTCCCAGTACATTATCCGTTCCCCTGTGTAATTACCTTAACAAGCTCCAGCTGTTTTTATTCTCAGAAGGTTTACTCCCTGATATACAGCTGCCTACCCCCTTCGTAAGTGCAGGTCCTAAATGAGCTTTTTTCTCTGTTCCCTCACCACAATCCAGATTCTTTGGGGAGTTACCAGTACAGTAACCATACCAGCAAGTACTTAATTTATTAAGCTACTGCTTTTCTTAATCTCAGTGGAGATATTTACTGATAAACAGCTACCTACGCAGCATGTTCATGTCGTTCCTAAATGAGCTTTTATCTCTCTCCCCTCACCACAGATCAGATTCTTCTGAGGAGTTCCCAGTACATTATCCTTTCCCTGTGTAATTACCTTAACAATCTCCAGCTGTTTTTATTCTCAGAAGGGATACTCCCTGATATACAGCTTCCTACCCCCTTCGTGAGTGCAGGTCCTAAATAAGCTTTTATCTTTCTCCCCTCACCACAAATCAGATTCTTCTGTGGAGTTCCCAGTACATTATCCTTTCCCCTGTGTAATTACCTTAACAAGCTCCAGCTGTTTTTATTCTCAGAAGGTTTACTCCCTGATATACAGCTGCCTACCCCCTTAGTAAGTGCAGGTCCTAAATGAGCTTTTTTTCTCTGTTCCCTCACCACAATCCAGATTCTTTTGGGGAGTTACCAGTACAGTAACCATACCAGGAAGTACTTAATTTATTAAGCTACTGCTTTTCTTAATCTCAGTGGAGATATTTACTGATAAACAGCTACCCACGCAGCATGTTCATGTCGTTCCTAAATGAGCTTATATCTCTCTGCCCTCACCACAAATCAGATTCTTCTGAGGAGTTCCCAGTACATTATCCTTTCTCCTGTGTAATTACCTTAACAAGCTCCAGCTGTTTTTATTCTCAGAAGGTTTACTCCCTGATATACAGCTGCCTACCCCCTTCGTAAGTGCAGGTCCTAAATGAGCTTTTTTCTCTGTTCCCTCACCACAATCCAGATTCTTTTGGGGAGTTACCAGTACAGTAACCATACCAGGACGTACTTAATTTATTAAGCTACTGCTTTTCTTAATCTCAGTGGAGATATTTACTGATAAACAGCTACCTACGCAGCATGTTCATGTCGTTCCTAAATGAGCTTTTATCTCTCTGCCCTCACCACAAATCAGATTCTTCTGAGGAGTTCCCAGTACATTATCCTTTCCCCTGTGTAATTACCTTAACAAGGTCCAGCTGTTTTTATTCTCAGAAGGTTTACTCCCTGATATACAGCTGCCTACGCCCTTCGTAAGTGCAGGTCCTAAATGAGCTTTTTTCTCTGTTCCCTCACCACAATCCAGATTCTTTTGGGGAGTTACCAGTACAGTAACCATACCAGGAAGTACTTAATTTATTAAGCTACTGCTTTTCTTAATCTCAGTGGAGATATTTACTGATAAACAGCTACCTACGCAGCATGTTCATGTCGTTCCTAAATGAGCTTTTATCTCTCTGCCCTCACCACAAATCAGATTCTTCTGAGGAGTTCCCAGTACATTATCCGTTCCCCTGTGTAATTACCTTAACAAGCTCCAGCTGTTTTTATTCTCAGAAGGTTTACTCCCTGATATACAGCTGCCTACCCCCTTCGTAAGTGCAGGTCCTAAATGAGCTTTTTTCTCTGTTCCCTCACCACAATCCAGATTCTTTTGGGAAGTTACCAGTACAGTAACCATACCAGGAAGTACTTAATTTATTAAGTTACTGCTTTTATTAATCTCATTGGAGATATTTACTGACAAACAGCTACCTACGCAGCATGTTCATGTCGTTCCTAAATGAGCTTTTATCTCTCTGCCCTCACCACAAATCAGATTCTTCTGAGGAGTTCCCAGTACATTATCCTTTCCCCTGTGTAATTACCTTAACAATCTCCAGCTGTGTTTATTCTCAGAAGGTTTACTCCCTGATATACAGCTTCCTACCCCCTTCGTAAGTGCAGGTCCTAAATGAGCTTTTTTCTCCGTTCCCTCACCACAATCCAGATTCTTTTGGGGAGTTACCAGTACAGTAACCATACCAGGAAGTACTTAATTTATTAAGCTACTGCTTTTCTTAATCTCAGTGGAGATATTTACTGATAAACAGCTACCTACGCAGCATGTTCATGTCGTTCCTAAATGAGCTTTTATCTCTCTCCCCTCACCACAAATCAGATTCTTCTGAGGAGTTCCCAGTACATTATCCTTTCCCCTGTGTAATTACCTTAACAAGCTCCAGCTGTTTTTATTCTCAGAAGGTTTACTCCCTGATATACAGCTGCCTACCCCCTTCGTAAGTGCAGGTCCTAAATGAGCTTTTTTCTCTGTTCCCTCACCACAATCCAGATTCTTTTGGGGAGTTACCAGTACAGTAACCATACCAGGACGTACTTAATTTATTAAGCTACTGCTTTTCTTAATCTCAGTGGAGATATTTACTGATAAACAGCTACCTATGCAGCATGTTCATGTCGTTCCTAAATGAGCTTTTATTTCTCTGCCCTCACCACAAATCAGATTCTTCTGAGGAGTTCCCAGTACATTATCCTTTCCCCTGTGTAATTACCTTAACAAGCTCCAGCTGTTTTTATTCTCAGAAGGTTTACTCCCTGATATACAGCTGCCTACCCCCTTCGTAAGTGCAGGTCCTAAATGAGCTTTTTTCTTTGTTCCCTCACCACAATCCAGATTCTTTTGGGGAGATACCAATACAGTAACCATACCAGGAAGTACTTAATTTATTAAGCTACTGCTTTTCTTAATCTCAGTGGAGATATTTACTGATTAAACAGCTACCTACGCAGCATGTTCATGTCGTTCCTAAATGAGCTTTTATCTCTCTGCCCTCACCACAAATCAGATTCTTTTGAGGAGTTCCCAGTACATTATCCGTTCCCCTGTGTAATTACCTTAACAAGCTCCAGCTGTTTTTATTCTCAGAAGGTTTACTCCCTGATATACAGCTGCCTACCCCCTTCGTAAGTGCAGGTCCTAAATGAGCTTTTTTCTCTGTTCCCTCACCACAATCCAGATTCTTTTGGGGAGTTACCAGTACAGTAACCATACCAGGAAGTACTTAATTTATTAAGCTACTGCTTTTCTTAATCTCAGTGGAGATATTTACTGATAAATAGCTACCTACGCAGCATGTTCATGTCGTTCATAAATGAGCTTTTATCTCTCTGCCCTCACCACAAATCAGATTCTTCTGAGGAGTTCCCAGTACATTATCCTTTCCCCTGTGTAATTACCTTAACAAGCTCCAGCTGTTTTTATTCTCAGAAGGTTTACTCCCTGATATACAGCTGCCTACCCCCTTCGTAAGTGCAGGTCCTAAATGAGCTTTTTTCTCTGTTCCCTCACCACAATCCAGATTCTTTTGGGGAGTTACCAGTACAGTAACCATACCAGGAAGTACTTAATTTATTAAGCTACTGCTTTTCTTAATCTCAGTGGAGATATTTACTGATAAACAGCTACCTACGCAGCATGTTCATGTCGTTCCTAAATGAGCGTTTATCTCTCTGCCCTCACCACAAATCAGATTCTTCTGAGGAGTTCCCAGTACAATATCCTTTCCCCTGTGTAATTACCTTAACAAGCTCCAGCTGTTTTTATTCTCAGAAGGTTTACTCCCTGATATACAGCTGCCTACCCCCTTCGTAAGTGCAGGTCCTAAATGAGCTTTTTTCTCTGTTCCCTCACCACAATCCAGATTCTTTTGGGGAGTTACCAGTACAGTAACCATACCAGGAAGTACTTTATTTATTAAGCTACTGCTTTTCTTAATCTCAGTGGAGATATTTACTGATAAACAGCTACCTACGCAGCATGTTCATGTCGTTCCTAAATGAGCTTTTATCTCTCTGCCCTCACCACAAATCAGATTCTTCTGAGGAGTTCCCAGTACATTATCCTTTCCCCTGTGTAATTACCTTAACAAGCTCCAGCTGTTTTTATTCTCAGAAGGTTTACTCCCTGATATACAGCTGCCTACCCTCTTCGTAAGTGCAGGTCCTAAATGAGCTTTTTTCTCTGTTCCCTCACCACAATCCAGATTCTTTTGGGGAGTTACCAGTACAGTAACCATACCAGGAAGTACTTAATTTATTAAGCTACTGCTTTTCTTAATCTCAGTGGAGATATTTACTGATAAACAGCTACCTACGCAGCATGTTCATGTCGTTCCTAAATGAGCTTTTATCTCTCTGCCCTCACCACAAATCAGATTCTTCTGAGGAGTTCCCAGTACATTATCCTTTCCCCTGTGCAATTACCTTAACATGCTCCAGCTGTTTTTATTCTCAGAAGGTTTACTCCCTGATATACAGCTGCCTACCCCCTTCGTAAGTGCAGGTCCTAAATGAGCTTTTGTCTCTGTTCCCTCACCACAATCCAGATTCTTTTGGGGAGTTACCAGTACAGTAACCATACCAGGAAGTACTTAATTTATTAAGCTACTGCTTTTCTTAATCTCAGTGGAGATATTTACTGATAAGCAGCTACGTAACCAGCATGTTCATGTCGTTCCTAAATGAGCTTTTTTCTCTCTCCCCTCACAACAAATCCGATTCTTCTGAGGAGTTCCCAGTACATTATCCTTTCCCCTGTGTAATTACCTTAACAAGCTCCAGCTGTTTTTATTCTCAGAAGGTTTACTCCCTGATATACAGCTGCCTACCCCCTTCGTAAGTGCAGGTCCTAAATGAGCTATTTTCTCTGTTCCCTCACCACAATCCAGATTCTTTTGGGGAATTACCAGTACAGTAACCATACCAGGAAGTACTTAATTTATTAAGCTGCAGCTTTTCTTAAACTTAGTGGGGATATTTTCTGATAAACAGCTGCCTTTGCAGCATTTTCTTTTCGTTGCTAAATGAGCGTTTATCTCTCTCCCCTCACCACAAATCAGATTCTTCTGTGGAGTTCCCAGTACATTATCCTTTCCCCTGTGTAATTACATTAACAAGCTGCAGCTGTTTTTATTCTCAGAAGGGATACTCCCTGATATACAGCTTCCTACCCCCTTCGTGAGTGCAGGTCCTAAATGAGCTTTTATCTTTCTCCCCTCACCACAAATCAGATTCTTCTGAGGAGTTCCCAGTACATTATCCTTTCCCCTGTGTAATTACCTTAACAAGCTCCAGCTGTTTTTATTCTCAGAAGGTTTACTCCCTGATATACAGCTGCCTACCCCCTTCGTAAGTGCAGGTCCTAAATGAGCTTTTTTCTCTGTTCCCTCACCACAATCCAGATTCTTTTGGGGAGTTACCAGTACAGTAACCATACCAGGACGTACTTAATTTATTAAGCTGCTGCTTTTCTTAATCTCAGTGGAGATATTTACTGATAAACAGCTACCTATGCAGCATGTTCATGTCGTTCCTAAATGAGCTTTTATTTCTCTGC
Source organism: Perognathus longimembris pacificus (assembly GCF_023159225.1). NCBI lineage: Eukaryota > Metazoa > Chordata > Mammalia > Rodentia > Heteromyidae > Perognathus > Perognathus longimembris. Next base: position 35,051 of record NW_025961128.1, on the reverse strand, counting down.
CCTCACCACAAATCAGATTCTTCTGAGGAGTTCCCAGTACATTATCCTTTCCCCTGTGTAATTACCTTAACAAGCTCCAGCTGTTTTTATTCTCAGAAGGTTTACTCCCTGATATACAGCTGCCTACCCCCTTCGTAAGTGCAGGTCCTAAATGAGCTTTTTTCTTTGTTCCCTCACCACAATCCAGATTCTTTTGGGGAGATACCAATACAGTAACCATACCAGGAAGTACTTAATTTATTAAGCTACTGCTTTTCTTAATCTCAGTGGAGATATTTACTGATTAAACAGCTACCTACGCAGCATGTTCATGTCGTTCCTAAATGAGCTTTTATCTCTCTGCCCTCACCACAAATCAGATTCTTCTGAGGAGTTCCCAGTACATTATCCTTTCCCCTGTGTAATTACCTTAACAAGCTCCAGCTGTTTTTATTCTCAGAAGGTTTACTCCCTGATATACAGCTGCCTACCCCCTTCGTAAGTGCAGGTCCTAAATGAGCTTTTTTCTCTGTTCCCTCACCACAATCCAGATTCTTTTGGGAAGTTACCAGTACAGTAACCATACCAGGAAGTACTTAATTTATTAAGTTACTGCTTTTCTTAATCTCATTGGAGATATTTACTGACAAACAGCTACCTACGCAGCATGTTCATGTCGTTCCTAAATGAGCTTTTATCTCTCTGCCCTCACCACAAATCAGATTCTTCTGAGGAGTTCCCAGTACATTATCCTTTCCCCTGTGTAATTACCTTAACAAGCTCCAGCTGTGTTTATTCTCAGAAGGTTTACTCCCTGATATACAGCTGCCTACCCCCTTCGTAAGTGCAGGTCCTAAATGAGCTTTTTTCTCCGTTCCCTCACCACAATCCAGATTCTTTTGGGGAGTTACCAGTACAGTAACCATACCATTAAGTACTTAATTTATTAAGCTACTGCTTTTCTTAATCTCAGTGGAGATATTTACTGATAAACAGCTACCTACGCAGCATGTTCATGTCGTTCCTAAATGAGCTTTTATCTCTCTCCCCTCACCACAAATCAGATTCTTCTGAGGAGTTCCCAGGACATTATCCTTTCCCCTGTGTAATTACCTTAACAAGCTCCAGCTGTTTTTATTCTCAGAAGGTTTACTCCCTGATATACAGCTGCCTACCCCCTTCGTAAGTGCAGGTCCTAAATGAGCTTTTTTCACTGTTCCCTCACCACAATCCAGATTCTTTTGGGGAGTTACCAGTACAGTAACCATACCAGGAAGTACTTAATTTATTAAGCTACTGCTTTTCTTAATCTCAGTGGAGATATTTACTGATAAATAGCTACCAACGCAGCATGTTCATGTCGTTCATAAATGAGCTTTTATCTCTCTGCCCTCACCACAAATCAGATTCTTCTGAGGAGTTCCCAGTACATTATCCTTTCCCCTGTGTAATTACCTTAACAAGCTCCAGCTGTTTTTATTCTCAGAAGGTTTACTCCCTGATATACAGCTGCCTACCCCCTTCGTAAGTGCAGGTCCTAAATGAGCTTTTTTCTCTGTTCCCTCACCACAATCCAGATTCTTTTGGGGAGTTACCAGTACAGTAACCATACCAGGAAGTACTTAATTTATTAAGCTACTGCTTTTCTTAATCTCAGTGGAGATATTTACTGATAAACAGCTACCTAGGCAGCATGTTCATGTCGTTCCTAAATGAGCGTTTATCTCTCTGCCCTCACCACAAATCAGATTCTTCTGAGGAGTTCCCAGTACAATATCCTTTCCCCTGTGTAATTACCTTAACAAGCTCCAGCTGTTTTTATTCTCAGAAGGTTTACTCCCTGATATACAGCTGCCTACCCCCTTCGTAAGTGCAGGTCCTAAATGAGCTTTTTTCTCTGTTCCCTCACCACAATCCAGATTCTTTTGGGGAGTTACCAGTACAGTAACCATACCAGGAAGTACTTAATTTATTAAGCTACTGCTTTTCTTAATCTCAGTGGAGATATTTACTGATAAACAGCTACCTATGCAGCATGTTCATGTCGTTCCTAAATGAGCTTTTATCTCTCTGCCCTCACCACAAATCAGATTCTTCTGAGGAGTTCCCAGTACATTATCCTTTCCCCTGTGTAATTACCTTAACAAGCTCCAGCTGTTTTTATTCTCAGAAGGTTTACTCCCTGATATACAGCTGCCTACCCCCTTCGTAAGTGCAGGTCCTAAATGAGCTTTTGTCTCTGTTCCCTCACCACAATCCAGATTCTTTTGGGGAGTTACCAGTACAGTAACCATACCAGGAAGTACTTAATTTATTAAGCTACTGCTTTTCTTAATCTCAGTGGAGATATTTACTGATAAGCAGCTACGTACCCAGCATGTTCTTGTCGTTCCTAAATGAGCTTTTTTCTCTCTCCCCTCACAACAAATCCGATTCTTATGAGGAGTTCCCAGTACATTATCCTTTCCCCTGTGTAATTACCTTAACAAGCTCCAGCTGTTTTTATTCTCAGAAGGTTTACTCCCTGATATACAGCTGCCTACCCCCTTCGTAAGTGCAGGTCCTAAATGAGCTTTTTTCTGTGTTCCCTCACCACAATCCAGATTCTTTTGGGGAATTACCAGTACAGTAACCATACCAGGAAGTACTTAATTTATTAAGCTGCAGCTTTTCTTAATCTTAGTGGGGATATTTTCTGATAAACAGCTGCCTTTGCAGCATTTTCTTTTCGTTGCTAAATGAGCGTTTATCTCTCTCCCCTCACCACAAATCAGATTCTTCTGTGGAGTTCCCAGTACATTATCCTTTCCCCTGTGTAATTACATTAACAAGCTGCAGCTGTTTTTATTCTCAGAAGGGATACTCCCTGATATACAGCTTCCTACCCCCTTCGTGAGTTCAGGTCCTAAATGAGCTTTTATCTTTCTCCCCTCACCACAAATCAGATTCTTCTGAGGAGTTCCCAGTACATTATCCTTTCCCCTGTGTAATTACCTTAACAAGCTCCAGCTGTTTTTATTCTCAGAAGGTTTACTCCCTGATATACAGCTGCCTACCCCCTTCGTAAGTGCAGGTCCTAAATGAGCTTTTTTCTCTGTTCCCTCACCACAATCCAGATTCTTTTGGGGAGTTACCAGTACAGTAACCATACCAGGACGTACTTAATTTATTAAGCTACTGCTTTTCTTAATCTCAGTGGAGATATTTACTGATAAACAGCTACCTATGCAGCATGTTCATGTCGTTCCTAAATGAGCTTTTATTTCTCTGCCCTCACCACAAATCAGATTCTTCTGAGGAGTTCCCAGTACATTATCCTTTCCCCTGTGTAATTACCTTAACAAGCTCCAGCTGTTTTTATTCTCAGAAGGTTTACTCCCTGATATACAGCTGCCTACCCCCTTCGTAAGTGCAGGTCCTAAATGAGCTTTTGTCTCTGTTCCCTCACCACAATCCAGATTCTTTTGGGGAGTTACCAGTACAGTAACCATACCAGGAAGTACTTAATTTATTAAGCTACTGCTTTTCTTAATCTCAGTGGAGATATTTACTGATAAGCAGCTACGTACCCAGCATGTTCATGTCGTTCCTAAATGAGCTTTTTTCTCTCTCCCCTCACAACAAATCCGATTCTTATGAGGAGTTCCCAGTACATTATCCTTTCCCCTGTGTAATTACCTTAACAAGCTCCAGCTGTTTTTATTCTCAGAAGGTTTACTCCCTGATATACAGCTGCCTACCCCCTTCGTAAGTGCAGGTCCTAAATGAGCTTTTTTCTCTGTTCCCTCACCACAATCCAGATTCTTTTGGGGAATTACCAGTACAGTAACCATACCAGGAAGTACTTAATTTATTAAGCTGCAGCTTTTCTTAATCTTAGTGGGGATATTTTCTGATAAACAGCTGCCTTTGCAGCATTTTCTTTTCGTTGCTAAATGAGCGTTTATCTCTCTCCCCTCACCACAAATCAGATTCTTCTGTGGAGTTCCCAGTACATTATCCTTTCCCCTGTGTAATTACATTAACAAGCTGCAGCTGTTTTTATTCTCAGAAGGGATACTCCCTGATATACAGCTTCCTACCCCCTTCGTGAGTGCAGGTCCTAAATGAGCTTTTATCTTTCTCCCCTCACCACAAATCAGATTCTTCTGAGGAGTTCCCAGTACATTATCCTTTCCCCTGTGTAATTACCTTAACAAGCTCCAGCTGTTTTTATTCTCAGAAGGTTTACTCCCTGATATACAGCTGCCTACCCCCTTCGTAAGTGCAGGTCCTAAATGAGCTTTTTTCTCTGTTCCCTCACCACAATCCAGATTCTTTTGGGGAGTTACCAGTACAGTAACCATAACAGGAAGTACTTAATTTATTAAGCTACTGCTTTTCTTAATCTCAGTGGAGATATTTACTGATTAAACAGCTACCTACGCAGCATGTTCATGTCGTTCCTAAATGAGCTTTTATCTCTCTGCCCTCACCACAAATCAGATTCTTCTGAGGAGTTCCCAGTACATTATCCGTTCCCCTGTGTAATTACCTTAACAAGCTCCAGCTGTTTTTATTCTCAGAAGGTTTACTCCCTGATATACAGCTGCCTACCCCCTTCGTAAGTGCAGGTCCTAAATGAGCTTTTTTCTCTGTTCCCTCACCACAATCCAGATTCTTTTGGGCAGTTACCAGTACAGTAACCATACCAGGAAGTACTTAATTTATTAAGTTACTGCTTTTCTTAATCTCAGTGGAGATATTTACTGATAAACAGCTACCTACGCAGCATGTTCATGTCGTTCCTAAATGAGCTTTTATCTCTTTGCCCTCACCACAAATCAGATTCTTCTAAGGAGTTCCCAGTACATTATCCTTTCCCCTGTGTAATTACCTTAACAAGCTCCAGCTGTTTTTATTCTCAGAAGGTTTACTCCCTGAAATACAGCTGTCTTCCCCCTTCGTAAGTGCAGGTCATAAATGAGCTTTTTTCTCTGTTCCCTAACCACAATCCAGATTCTTTTGGGGAGTTACCAGTACTGTAACCATACCAGGAAGTACTTAATTTATTAAGCTACGGCTTTTCTTAATCTCAATGGAGATATTTACTGATAAACAGCTACCTACGCAGCATGTTCATGTCGTTCCTAAATGAGCTTCTATCTCTCTCCCCTCAAAAAAAATCAGATTCTTCTGAGGAGTTCCCAGTACATTATCCTTTCCCCTGTGTAATTACCTTAACAAGCTCCAGATGTTTTTATTCTCCGAAGGGATACTCCCTGATATACAGCTGCCTACCCACTTCGTAAGTGCAGGTCCTAAATGAGCTTTTTTCTCTGTTCCCTCACCACAATCCAGATTCTTTTGGGGAGTTATCAGTACAGTATCCATACCAAGAAGTACTTAATTTATTAAGCTACTGCTTTTCTTAATCTCAGTGGAGATATTTGCTGATAAACAGCTACGTATGTAGCATGTTCATGTCGTTCCTATATGAGCTTTTATCTCTCTCCCCTCAAAACAAATCAGATTCTTCTGAGGAGTTCCCAGTACATTATCCTTTCCCTGTGTAATTTCCTTAACAAGCTCCAGCTGGGTTTATTCTCAGAATTTTTACTCCATGATATACAGCTACCTACCCCCTTGGTAAGTGCAGGTCCTAAATGAGCTTTTTTCTCTGTTCCCTCACCACTATCCAGATTCTTTTGGGGAGGTACCAGTACAGGAACCATACCAGGAACTACTTAATTTATTAAGCTACTGCTTTTCTTAATCTCAGTGGAGATATTTACTGATAAACAGCTACCTACGCAGCATGTTCATGTCGTTCCTAAATGAGCTTTTATCTCTCTCCCCTCACCACAAATCAGATTCTTCTGAGGAGTTCCCAGTACATTATCCTTTCCCCTGTGTAATTACCTTAACAAGCTCCAGCTGTTTTTATTCTCAGAAGGTTTACTCCCTGATATACAGCTGCCTACCCCCTTCGTAAGTGCAGGTCCTAAATGAGCTTTTTTCTCTGTTCCCTCACCACAATCCAGATTCTTTGGGGAGTTACCAGTACAGTAACCATACCAGCAAGTACTTAATTTATTAAGCTACTGCTTTTCTTAATCTCAGTGGAGATATTTACTGATAAACAGCTACCTACGCAGCATGTTCATGTCGTTCCTAAATGAGCTTTTATCTCTCTCCCCTCAACACAGATCAGATTCTTCTGAGGAGTTCCCAGTACATTATCCTTTCCCTGTGTAATTACCTTAACAATCTCCAGCTGTTTTTATTCTCAGAAGGGATACTCCCTGATATACAGCTTCCTACCCCCTTCGTGAGTGCAGGTCCTAAATGAGCTTTTATCTTTCTCCGCTCACCACAAATCAGATTCTTCTGTGGAGTTCCCAGTACATTATCCTTTCCCCTGTGTAATTACCTTAACAAGCTCCAGCTGTTTTTATTCTCAGAAGGTTTACTCCCTGATATACAGCTGCCTACCCCCTTAGTAAGTGCAGGTCCTAAATGAGCTTTTTTCTCTGTTCCCTCACCACAATCCAGATTCTTTTGGGGAGTTACCAGTACAGTAACCATACCAGGAAGTACTTAATTTATTAAGCTACTGCTTTTCTTAATCTCAGTGGAGATATTTACTGATAAACAGCTACCCACGCAGCATGTTCATGTCGTTCCTAAATGAGCTTATATCTCTCTGCCCTCACCACAAATCAGATTCTTCTGAGGAGTTCCCAGTACATTATCCTTTCTCCTGTGTAATTACCTTAACAAGCTCCAGCTGTTTTTATTCTCAGAAGGTTTACTCCCTGATATACAGCTGCCTACCCCCTTCGTAAGTGCAGGTCCTAAATGAGCTTTTTTCTCTGTTCCCTCACCACAATCCAGATTCTTTTGGGGAGTTACCAGTACAGTAACCATACCAGGAAGTACTTAATTTATTAAGCTACTGCTTTTCTTAATCTCAGTGGAGATATTTACTGATAAACAGCTACCTACGCAGCATGTTCATGTCGTTCCTAAATGAGCTTTTATCTCTCTGCCCTCACCACAAATCAGATTCTTCTGAGGAGTTCCCAGTACATTATCCTTTCCCCTGTGTAATTACCTTAACAAGCTCCAGCTGTTTTTATTCTCAGAAGGTTTACTCCCTGATATACAGCTGCCTACCCCCTTCGTAAGTGCAGGTCCTAAATGAGCTTTTTTCTCTGTTCCCTCACCACAATCCAGATTCTTTTGGGAAGTGACCAGTACAGTAACCATACCAGGAACTACTTAATTTATTAAGTTACTGCTTTTCTTAATCTCATTGGAGATATTTACTGACAAACAGCTACCTACGCAGCATGTTCATGTCGTTCCTAAATGAGCTTTTATCTCTCTGCCCTCACCACAAATCAGATTCTTCTGAGGAGTTCCCAGTACATTATCCTTTCCCCTGTGTAATTACCTTAACAAGCTCCAGCTGTGTTTATTCTCAGAAGGTTTACTCCCTGATATACAGCTGCCTACCGCCTTCGTAAGTGCAGGTCCTAAATGAGCTTTTTTCTCCGTTCCCTCACCACAATCCAGATTCTTTTGGGGAGTTACCAGTACAGTAACCATACCAGGAAGTACTTAATTTATTAAGCTACTGCTTTTCTTAATCTCAGTGGAGATATTTACTGATAAACAGCTACCTACGCAGCATGTTCATGTCGTTCCTAAATGAGCTTTTATCTCTCTCCCCTCACCACAAATCAGATTCTTCTGAGGAGTTCCCAGGACATTATCCTTTCCCCTGTGTAATTACCTTAACAAGCTCCAGCTGTTTTTATTCTCAGAAGGTTTACTCCCTGATATACAGCTGCCTACCCCCTTCGTAAGTGCAGGTCCTAAATGAGCTTTTTTCTCTGTTCCCTCACCACAATCCAGATTCTTTTGGGGAGTTACCAGTACAGTAACCATACCAGGAAGTACTTAATTTATTAAGCTACTGCTTTTCTTAATCTCAGTGGAGATATTTACTGATAAATAGCTACCTACGCAGCATGTTCATGTCGTTCATAAATGAGCTTTTATCTCCCTGCCCTCACCACAAATCAGATTCTTCTGAGGAGTTCCCAGTACATTATCCTTTCCCCTGTGTAATTACCTTAACAAGCTCCAGCTGTTTTTATTCTCAGAAGGTTTACTCCCTGATATACAGCTGCCTACCCCCTTCGTAAGTGCAGGTCCTAAATGAGCTTTTTTCTCTGTTCCCTCACCACAATCCAGATTCTTTTGGGGAGTTACCAGTACAGTAACCATACCAGGAAGTACTTAATTTATTAAGCTACTGCTTTTCTTAATCTCAGTGGAGATATTTACTGATAAACAGCTACCTACGCAGCATGTTCATGTCGTTCCTAAATGAGCTTTTATCTCTCTGCCCTCACCACAAATCAGATTCTTCTGAGGAGTTCCCAGTACATTATCCTTTCCCCTGTGTAATTACCTTAACAAGCTCCAGCTGTTTTTATTCTCAGAAGGTTTACTCCCTGATATACAGCTGCCTACCCCCTTCGTAAGTGCAGGTCCTAAATGAGCTTTTTTCTCTGTTCCCTCACCACAATCCAGATTCTTTTGGGGAGTTACCAGTACAGTAACCATACCAGGAAGTACTTAATTTATTAAGCTACTGCTTTTCTTAATCTCAGTGGAGATATTTACTGATAAACAGCTACCTACGCAGGATGTTCATGTCGTTCCTAAATGAGCTTTTATCTCTCTGCCCTCACCACAAATCAGATTCTTCTGAGGAGTTCCCAGTACATTATCCTTTCCCCTGTGTAATTACCTTAACAAGCTCCAGCTGTTTTTATTCTCAGAAGGTTTACTCCCTGATATACAGCTGCCTACCCCCTTCGTAAGTGCAGGTCCTAAATGAGCTTTTTTCTCTGTTCCCTCAACACAATCCAGATTCTTTTGGGGAGTTACCAGTACAGTAACCATACCAGGAAGTACTTAATTTATTAAGCTACTGCTTTTCTTAATCTCAGTGGAGATATTTACTGATAAACAGCTACCTACGCAGCATGTTCATGTCGTTCCTAAATGAGCTTTTATCTCTCTGCCCTCACCACAAATCAGATTCTTCTGAGGAGTTCCCAGTACATTATCCTTTCCCCTGTGTAATTACCTTAACAAGCTCCAGCTGTTTTTATTCTCAGAAGGTTTACTCCCTGATATACAGCTGCCTACCCCCTTCGTAAGTGCAGGTCCTAAATGAGCTTTTTTCTCTGTTCCCTCACCACAATCCAGATTCTTTTGGGGATTTACCAGTACAGTAACCATACAAGGAAGTACTTAATTCATTAAGCTACTGCTTTTCTTAATCTCAGTGGAGATATTTACTGATAAACAGCTACCTACGCAGCATGTTCATGTCTTTCCTAAATGAGCTTTTATCTCTCTCCCCTCACCACAAACCAGATTCTTCTGAGGAGTTCCCAGTACATTATCCTGTCCCCTGTGTAATTACCTTAACAAGCTCCAGCTGTTTTTACTCAGAAGGTTTACTCCCTGATATACACCTGCCTACACCCTTCGTAAGTGCAGGTCCTAAATGAGCTTTTTTCTCTGTTCCCTCACCACAATCCAGATTCTTTTGGGGAGTTACCAGTACAGTAACCATACCAGGAAGTACTTAATTTATTAAGCTACTGCTTTTCTTAATCTCAGTGGAGATATTTACTGATAAACAGCTACCTACGCAGCACGTTCATGTCGTTCCTAAATGAGCTTTTATCTCTTTGCCCTCACCACAAATCAGATTCTTCTGAGGAGTTCCCAGTACATTATCCTTTCCCCTGTGTAATTACCTTAACCAAATCCAGCTGTTTTTATTCTCAGAAGGTTTACTCCCTGATATACTGCGGCATAAACCCTTCGTAAGTGCAGGTCCTAAATGAGCTTTTTTCTCTGTTCCCTCACCACAATCCAGATTCTTTTGGGGAGTTACCAGTACAGTAATCATACCAGGAAGTACTTAATTTATTAAGCTACTGCTTTTCTTAATCTCAGTGGAGATATTTACTGATAAACAGCTACCTCCGCAGCATGTTCATGTCGATAATAAATGAGCTTTTATCTCTCTCCCCTCACCACAAATCAGATTCTTCTGAGGAGTTCCCAGTACATTATCCTTTCCCCTGTGTAATTACCTTAACAAGCTCCAGCTGTTTTTATTCTCAGAAGGTTTACTCCCTGATATACAGCTGCCTACCCCCTTCGTAAGTGCAGGTCCTAAATGAGCATTTTTCTCTGTTCCCTCACTACAATCCAGATTCTTTTGGGGAGTTACCAGTACAGTAACCATACCAGGAAGTAATTTATTAAGCTACTGTTTTCTTAATCTCAGTGGAGATATTTACTGAAAAACAGCTACCTAAGCAGCATGTTCATGTCGTTCCTAAATGAGCATTTATCTCTCTCCCCTCAAAACAAATCAGATTCTTCTAGGAGTTCCCAGTACATTATCATTTCCCCTGTGTAATCACCTTAACAAGCTCCAGCTGTTTTTATTCTCAGAAGGTTTACTCCCTGATATACAGCTGCCTACACCCTTTGTAAGTGCAGGTCTTAAATGAGCTTTTTTCTCTGTTCCCTCACCACAATCCAGATTCTTTTGGGGAGTTTATAGCACAGTAACCATACCAGGAAGTACTTAATTTATTAAGCTACTGCTTTTCTTAATCTCAGTGGAGATATTTACTGATAAACAGCTACCTACGCAGCATGTACATGTCGTTCCTAAATGAGCTTTTATCTCTCTCCCCTCACCACAAATCAGATTCTTCTGAGGAGTTCCCAGTACATTATCCTTTCCCCTGTGTAATTACCTTAACAAGCTCCATCTGTTTTTATTCTCAGAAGGTTTACTCCCTGATATACAGCTGCCTACCCCCTTCGTAAGTGCAGGTCCTAAATGAGCTTTTTCTCTGTTGACACAGTGCAATCCAGATTATTTTCGGGAGTTACCAGTACAGTAACCATACCAGGAAGTACTTAATTTATTAAGCTACTGCTTTTCTTAATCTCAGTGGAGATATTTACTGATAAACAGCTACCTACGCAGCATGTTCATGTCGTTCATAAATGAGCTTTTATCTCTCTCCCCTCACCACAAATCAGATTCTTCTGAGGAGTTCCCAGTAAATTATCCTTTCCCCTGTGTAATTACCTTAACAAGCTCCAGCAGTTTTTATTCTCGGAGGGTTTACTCCCTGATGTACAGCTGCCTACACCCTTCGTAAGTGCAGGTCCTAAATGAGCTTTTTTCTCTGTTCCCTCACCACAATTCAGATTCTTTTGGGGAGTTACCAGTACAGTAACCATACCAGGAAGTAATTTATTAAGCTACTGCTTTGATTAATCTTAGTGGAGATATTTACGGAAAAACAGCTACCTAAGCAGCATGTTCATGTCGTTCCAAAATGAGCTTTTATCTCTCTCCCCTCAAAACAAATCAGATTTTTCTGAGGAGGTCCCAGTACATTATCCTTTCCCCTGTGTAAACACCTTAACAAGCTCCAGCTGTTTTTATTCTCAGAAGGTTTCCTCCCTGATATACAGCTGCCTACCCCCTTCGTAAGTGCAGGTCATAAATGAGCTTTTTTCTCTGTTCCCTCACCACAATCCAGATTCTTTTGGGGAGTTACCAGTACAGTAACCATACCAGGAATTACTTAATTTATTAAGCTACTGCTTTTCTTAATCTCAGTGGAGATATTTACTGATAAACAGCTACCTACGCAGCATGGTCATGTCGTTCCTAAATGAGCTTTTATATCTCTGCCCTCACCACAAATCAGATTCTTCTGAGGAGTTCCCAGTACATTATCCTTTCCCCTGTGTAATTACCTTAACAAGCTCCAGCTGTTTTTATTCTCAGAAGGTTTACTCCCTGATATACAGCTGCCTACCACCTTCGTAAGTGCAGGTCCTAAATGAGCTTTTTTCTCGGTTCCTTCACCACAATCCAGATTCTTTTGGGGAGTTACCAGTACAGTAACCATACCAGGAAGTTCTTAATTTATTAAGCTACTGCTTTTCTTAATCTCTGTGGAGATATTTAATTATAAGCAGCTACCTACGCAGCATGTTCATGTCGTTCCTAAATGAGCTTTTATCACTCTCCCCTCACCACAAATCAGATTCTTCTGAGGAGTTCCCAGTACATTATCCTTTCCCCTGTGTAATTACCTTAACAAGCTCCAGCTGTTTTTATTATCAGAAGGTTTACTCCCTGATATACTGCTGCCTACCCCCTTCGTAAGTGCAGGTCCTAAATGAGCTTTTTTCTCCGTTCCCTCACCACAATCCAGATTCTTTTGGGGAGTTACCAGTACAGTAACCATACCAGGAAGTACTTAATTTATTAAGCTACTGCTTTTCTTAATCTCAGTGGAGATATTTACTGATAAACAGCTACCTACGCAGCATGTTCATGTCGTTCCTAAATGAGCTTTTATCTCTCTCCCCTCACCACAAATCAGATTCTTCTGAGGAGTTCCCAGTACATTATCCTTTACCCTGTGTAATTACCTTAACAATTCCAGCTGTTTTTATTCTCAGAAGGTTTACTCCCAGATATACAGCTGCCTAACCCCTTCGTAAGTGCAGGTCCTAAATGAGCTTATTTCTCTGTTCCCTCACCACAATCCAGATTCTTTTGGGGAGTCACCAGTACAGTAACCATACCAGGAAGTACTTAATTTATTAAGCTGCTGCTTTTCTTAATCTCAGTGGAGATATTTACTGATAAACAGCTGCCTATGCAGCATTTTCATGTCGTTCCTAAATGAGCTTTTATCTCTCTCCCCTCACCACAAATCAGATTCTTCTGAGGAGTTCCCAGTACATTATCCTTTCCCCTGTGTAATTACCTTAACAAGCTCCAGCTGTTTTATTCTCAGAAGGTTTACTCCCTGATATACAGTTGCCTACCCCCTTCGTAAGTGCAGGTCTTAAAGGAGCTTTTTTCTCTGTTCCCTCACCACAATCCAGATTCTTTTGGGGAGTTACCAGTACAGTAACCATACCAGGAAGTACTTCATTTATTAAGCTACTGCTTTTCTTAATCTCAGTGGAGATATTTACTTATAAACAGCTACCTACGCAGCATGTTCATGTCGTTCCTAAATGAGCTTTTATCTCTCTCCACTCACCACAAATCAGAATCTTCTGAGGAATTCCCAGTACATTATCCTTTCCCCTGTGTAATTACCTTAACATGCTCCAGCTGTTTTTCTTCTCAGAAGTTTTACTCCCTGATATACAGCTGCCTACCCCCTTCGTAAGTGAAGGTCCTAAATGAGCTTTTTTCTCTGTTCCCTCACCACAATCTAGATTCTTTTGGGGAGTTACCAGTACGGTAACCATACCAGGAAATACTTAATTTATTAACCTACTTCTTTTCTTAATCTCAGTGGAGATATTTACTGATAAACAGCTGCCTATGCAGCATTTTCATGTCGTTGCTAAATGAGGATTTATCTCTCTGCCCTCACCACAAATCAGATTCTTCTGAGGAGTTCCCAGTACATTATCCTTTCCCCTGTGCAATTACCTTAACATGCTCCAGCTGTTTTTCTTCTCAGAAGTTTTACTCCCATATATACAGTTGCCTACCCCCTTCGTAAAGGCAGGTCCTAAATGAGCTTTTTTCTCTGTTCCCTCACCACAATCCAGATTCTTTTCGGGAGTTACCAGTACAGTAACCATACCAGGAAGTACTTAATTTATTAAGCTACTGCTTTTTTAATCTCAGTGGAGATATTTACTGATAAACAGCTGCCTACGCAGCATTTTCATGTCGTTCCTTAATGAGCTTTTATCTCTCTCCCCTCACCACAAATCAGATTCTTCTGAGGAGTTCCCAGTACATTAACCTTTCCCCTGTGTAAATACCTTAACAAGCTCCAGCTGTTTTTATTCTCAGAAGGTTTACTCCCTGATAAACTGCTGCCTACCCACTTCGTAAGTGCAGGTCCAAAATGAGCTTTTTTCTCTGTTCCCTCACCAAAATCCAGATTCTTTTGGGGAGTTACCAGTACAGTAACCACACCAGGAAGTACTTAAATTATTAAGCTACTGCTTTTCTTAATCTCAGCGGAGATATTTACTGATATACAGCTACCTACGCAGCATGTTCATGTCGTTCCTAAATGAGCTCTTATCTCTCTCCCCTCACCACAAATCAGATTCTTCTGAGGAGTTCCCAGTACTTATCGTTTCCCCTGTGTAATTACCTTAACAAGCTCCAGCTGTTTTTATTCTCAGAAGGTTTACTCCCTGATATACAGCTGCCTACCCCCTTCTTCAGTGCAGGTCCTAAATGAGCTTTTTTCTCTGTTCCCTCACCACAATCCAGATTCTTTTGGGGAGTTACCAGTACAGTAACCATACCAGGAAGTACTTAATTTATTAAGCTACTGCTTTTCTTAATCTCAGCGGAGATATTTACTGATATACAGCTACCTACGCAGCATGTTCATGTCGTTCCTAAATGAGCTTTTATCTCTCTCCCCTCACCACAAATCAGAATCTTCTAAGGACTTCTCAGTACATTATCCTTTCCCCTGTGTAATTACCTTAACAAGCTCCAGCTGTTTTTATTCTCAGAAGGTTTACTCCCAGATATACTGCTGCCTACACCCTTCGTAAGTGCAGGTCCTAAATGAGCTTTTTTCTCTGTTCCCTCACCACAATCCAGATTCTTTTGGGGAGTTACCAGTACAGTAACCATACCAGGAAGTACTTAATTTATTAAGCTACTGCTTTTCTTAATCTCAGTGGAGATATTTACTGATAAACAGCTGCCTACGCAGCATGTTCATGTCTTTCCTAAATGAGCTTTTATCTCTCTCCCCTCAAAACAAATCAGATTCTTCTGAGGAGTTCCCAGTACAATATCCTTTCCCCTGTGTAATTACCTTAACAAGCTCCAGCTGTTTTTATTCTCAGAAGGTTTACTCCCTGATATACAGCTGCCTACCCCCTTCGTAAGTGCAGGTCCTAAATGAGTTTTTTTCTCTGTTCCCTCACCACAATCCAGATTCTTTTAGGGAGTTACCAGTACAGTATCCATACCAGGAAGTACTTAATTTATTAAGCTACTGCTTTTCTTAATCTCAGTGCAGATATTTACTGATAAACAGCTACGTATGCAACATGTTCATGTCGTTCCTATATGAGCTTCTATCTCTCTCCCCTCACCACAAATCAGATTATTCTGAGGAGTTCCCAGTACATTATCCTTTCACCTGTGTAATTACCTTAACAAGCTCCAGCTGTTTTTATTCTCAGAATGTTTACTCCCTGATATACTGCTGCCTACCCCCTTCGTAAGTGCAGGTCCTAAATGAGCTTTTTTCTTTGTTCCCTCACCACAATCCAGATTCTTTTGGGGAGTTACCAGTACAGTAACCATACCAGGAAGAACTTAATTTATTAAGCTACTGCTTTTCTTAATCTCAGTGGAGATATTTACTGATAAACAGCTACCTACGCAGCATGTTCATATCGTTCCTAAATGAGCTTTTATCTCTCTGCCCTCACCACAAATCAGATTCTTCTGAGGAGTTCCCCGTACATTATCCTTTCCCCTGTGTAATTACCTTAACAAGCTCCAGCTGTTTTTATTCTCCGAAGGTTTACTCCCTGATATACAGCTGCCTACCCCCTTGGTAAGTGCAGGTCCTGAATGAGCTTTTTTCTCTGTTCCCTCACCACAATCCAGATTCTTTTGGGGAGTTACCAGTACAGTAACCATACCAGGAAGTACTTAATTTATTAAGCTACTGCTTTTCTTAATCTCAGTGGAGATATTTACTGATAAACAGCTACCTACGCAGCATGTTCATGTCGTTCCTAAATGAGCTTTTATCTCTCTGCCCTCACCACAAATCAGATTCTTCTGAGGAGTTCCCAGTACATTATCCTTTCCCCTGTGTAATTATCTTAACAAGCTCCAGCTGTTTTTATTCTCAGAAGGTTTACTCCCTGATATACAGCTGCCTACCCCCTTCGTAAGTGCAGGTCCTAAATGGGCTTTTTTCTCTGTTCCCTCACCACAATCCAGATTCTTTTGGGGAGTTACCAGTACAGTAACCATACCAGGAAGTACTTAATTTATTAAGCTACTGCTTTTCTTAATCTCAGTGGAGATATTTACTGATAAACAGCTACGTACGCAGCATGTTCATGTCGTTCATAAATGAGCTTTTCTCTCACTCCCCTCACCACAAATCAGATTCTTCTGAGGAGTTCCCAGGACATTATCCTTTCCCCTGTGTAATTACCTTAACAAGCTCCAGCTGTTTTTATTCTCAGAAGGTTTACTCGCTGATATACTGCTGCCTACCCCCTTCGCAAGTGCAGGTCCTAAATGAGCTTTGTTCTATTCCCTCACCACAATCGAGAATCGTTTGGGGAGTTACCAGTACAGTAACCATACCAGGAAGTACTTCATTTATTAAGCTACTGCTTTTCTTAATCTCAGTGGAGATATTTACTGATAAACAGCTACGTATGCAGCATGTTCATGTCGTTCCTAAATTAGCATTTATCTCTCTGCCCTCACCACAAATCAGATTCTTCTGAGGAGTTCCCAGTACATTATCCTTTCCCCTGTGTAATTACCTTAACAAGCTCCAGCTGTTTCTATTCTCAGAAGGTTTATTCCCTTATATACAGCTGCCTACCCCCTTCGTAAGTGCAGGTCCTAAATGAGCTTTTTTCTCTGTTCCCTCAACACAATCCAGATTCTTTTGGGGAGTTACCAGTACAGTAACCATACCAGGAAGTACTTAATGTATTAAGCTACTGCTTTACTTAATCTCAGTGGAGATATTTACTGATAAACAGATACCTACGCAGCATGTTCATATCGTTCCTTAATGAGCTTTTATCTCTCTGCCCTCACCACAAATCAGATTCTTCTGAGGAGTTCCCAGTACATTATCCTTTCCCCTGTGTAATTACCTTAACAAGCTCCAGCTGTTTTTATTCTCAGAAGGTTTACTCCCTGATATACAGCTGCCTACCCCCTTCGTAAGTGCAGGTATTAAATGAGCTTTTTTCTCTGTTCCCTCACCACAATCCAGATTCTTTTGGGGAGTTTATAGCACAGTAAACATACCAGGAAGTACTTAATTTATTAAGCTACTGCTTTTCTTACTCTCAGTGGAGATATTTACTGATAAACAGCTACCTACGCAGCATGTTCATGTCGTTCCTAAATGAGCTTTTATCTCTCTCCCCTCAAAACAAATCAGATTCTTCTGAGGAGTTCCCAGTACATTATCCTTTCCCCTGTGTAATTACCTTAACAAGCTCCAGCTGTTTTTATTCTCAGAAGGTTTACTCCCTGATATACAGCTGCCTACCCCCTTCGTAAGTGCAGGTCCTAAATGAGCTTTTTTCTCTGTTCCCTCACCGCAATCCAGATTCTTTTGGGGAGTTACCAGTACAGTAACCATACCAGGAAGTACTTAATTTAATAAGCTACTGCTTTTCTTAATCTCAGTGGAGATATTTACTGATAAACAGCTACCAACGCAGCATGTTCATGTCGTTCCTAAATGAGCTTTTATCACTCTGCCCTCACCACAAATCAGATTCTTCTGAGGAGTTCCCAGTACATTATGCTTTCCCCTGTGTAATTACCTTAACAAGCTCCAGCTGTTTTTATTCTCAGAAGATTTACTCCCTGATATACAGCTGCCTACCCCCTTCGTAAGTGCAGGTCCTAAATGAGCTTTTTTCTCTGTTCCCTCACCACAATCCAGATTCTTTTGGGGAGTTACCAGTACAGTAACCATACCAGGAAGTACTTAATTTATTAAGCTACTGCTTTTCTTAATCTCAGTGGAGATATTTACTGATAAACAGCTACCTACGCAGCATGTTCATGTCGTTCCTAAATGAGCTTTTATCTCTCTGCCCTCACCACAAATCAGATTCTTCTGAGGAGTTCCCAGTACATTATCCTTTCCCCTGTGTAATTACCTTAACAAGCTCCAGCTGTTTTTATTCTCAGAAGGTTTACTCCCTGATATTCAGCTGCCTACCCCCTTCGTAAGTGAAGGTCCTAAATGAGGTTTTTTCTCTGTTCCCTCACCACAATCCAGATTCTTTTGGGGAGTTACCAGTACAGTAACCATACCAGGAAGTACTTAATTTATTAAGCTACTGCTTTTCTTAATCTCAGTGGAGATATTTACTGATAAACAGCTACCTACGCAGCATGTTCATGTCGTTCCTAAATGAGCTTTTATCTCTCTCCCCTCACCACAAATCAGATTCTTCTGAGGAGCTCCCAGTACATTATCCTTTCCCCTGTGTAATTACCTTAACAAGCTCCAGCTGTTTTTATTCTCAGAAGGTTTACTCACTGATATACAGCTGCCTACCCCCTTCGTAAGTGCAGGTCCTAAATGAGCTTTTTTCTCTGTTCCCTCACCACAATCCAGATTCTTTTGGGGAGTTACCAGTACAGTAACCATACCAGGAAGTACTTAATTTATTAAGCTACTGCTTTTCTTAATCTCAGTGGAGATATTTACTGATAAACAGCTACCTACCCAGCATGTTCATGTCGTTCCTAAATGAGCTTTTATCTCTCTGCCCTCACCACAAATCAGATTCTTCTGAGGAGTTCCCAGTACATTATCCTTTCCCCTGTGTAATTACCTTAACAAGCTCCAGCTGTTTTTATGCTCAGAAGGTTTACTCCCTGATATACAGCTGCCTTCCCCCTTCGTAAGTGCAGGTCCTAAATGAGCTTTTTTCTCTGTTCCCTCACCACAATCCAGATTCTTTTGGGGAGTTACCAGTACAGTAACCATACCAGGAAGTACTTAATTTATTAAGCTACTGCTTTTCTTAATCTCAGTGGAGATATTTACTGATAAACAGCTACCTACGCAGCCTGTTCATGTCGTTCCTAAATGAGCTTTTATCTCTCTGCCCTCACCACAAATCAGATTCTTCTCAGGAGTTCCCAGTACATTATCCTTTCCCCTGTGTAATTACCTTAACAAGCTCCAGCTGTTCTTATTCTCAGAAGGTTTACTCCCTGATATACAGCTGCCTACCCCCTTCGTAAGTGCAGGTCCTAAATGAGCTTTTTTCTCTGTTCCCTCACCACAATCCAGATTCTTTTGGGGAGTTACCAGTACAGTAACCATACTTTGAAGTACTTAATTTATTAAGCTACTGCTTTTCTTAATCTCAGTGGAGATATTTACTGATAAACAGCTACCTACGCAGCCTGTTCATGTCGTTCCTAAATGAGCTTTTATCTCTCTGCCCTCACCACAAATCAGATTCTTCTGAGGAGTTCCCAGTACATTATCCTTTCCCCTGTGTAATTACCTTAACAAGCTCCAGCTGTTTTTATTCTCAGAAGGTTTACTCCCTGATATACAGCTGCCAACCCCCTTCGTAAGTGCAGGTCCTAAATGAGCTTTTTTCTCTGTTCCCTCACCACAATCCAGATTCTTTTGGGGAGTTACCAGTAAAGTAACCATACCAGTAAGTACTTAATTTATTAAGCTACTGCTTTTCTTAATCTCAGTGGAGATATTTACGGATAAACAGCTACCTACGCAGCATGTTCATGTCGTTCCTAAATGAGCTTTTATCTCTCTGCCCTCACCACAAATCAGATTCTTCTGAGGAGTTCCCAGTACATTATCCTTTCCCCTGTGTAATTACCTTAACAAGCTCCAGCTGTTTTTATTCTCAGAAGGTTTACTCCCTGATATACAGCTGCCTACCCCCTTGGTAAGTGCAGGTCCTAAATGAGCTTTTTTCTCTGTTCCCTCACCACAATCCAGATTCTTTTGGGGAGTTACCAGTACAGTAACCATACCAGGAAGTACTTAATTTATTAAGCTACTGCTTTTCTTGATCTCAGTGGAGATATTTACTGATAAACAGCTACCTACGCAGCCTGTTCATGTCGTTCCTAAATGAGCTTTTATCTCTCTGCCCTCACCACAAATCAGATTCTTCTGAGGAGTTCCCAGTACATTATCCTTTCCCCTGTGTAATTACCTTAACAAGCTCCAGCTGTTTTTATTCTCAGAAGGTTTACTCCCTGATATACAGCTGCCTACCCCCTTCGTAAGTGCAGGTCCTAAATGAGCTTTTTTCTCTGTTCCCTCACCACAATCCAGATTCTTTTGGGGAGTTACCAGTACAGTAACCATACCAGGAAGTACTTAATTTATTATGCTACTGCTTTTCTTAATCTCAGTGGAGATATTTACTGATAAACAGCTACCTACGCAGCATGTTCATGTCGTTCCTAAATGAGCTTTTATCTCTCTGCCCTCACCACAAATCAGATTCTTCTGAGGAGTTCCCAGTACATTATCCTTTCCCCTGTGTAATTACCTTAACAAGCTCCAGCTGTTTTTATTCTCAGAAGGTTTACTCCCTGATATACAGCTGCCTACCCCCTTCGTAAGTGCAGGTCCTATATGAGCTTTTTTCTCTGTTCCCTCACCACAATCCAGATTCTTTTGGGGAGTTACCAGTACAGTAACCATACCAGGAAGTACTTAATTTATTAAGCTACTGCTTTTCTTAATCTCAGTGGAGATATTTACTGATAAACAGCTACATACGCAGCACGTTCATGTCGTTCCTAAATGAGCTTTTATCTCTCTCCCCTCACCACAAATCAGATTCTTCTGAGGAGTTCCCAGTACATTATCCTTTCCCGTGTGTAATTACCTTAACAAGCTCCAGCTGTTTTTATTCTCAGAAGGTTTACTCCCTGATATACAGCTGCCTACCCCCTTCGTAAGTGCAGGTCCTAAATGAGCTTTTTTCTCTGTTCCCTCACCACAATCCAGATTCTTTTGGGGAGTTACCAGTACAGTAACCATACCAGGAAGTACTTAATTTATTAAGCTACTGCTTTTCTTAATCTCAGTGGAGATATTTACTGATAAAGAGCTACCTACCCAGCATGTTCATGTCGTTCCTAAATGAGCTTTTATCTCTCTGACCTCACCACAAATCAGATTCTTCTGTGGAGTTCCCAGTACATTATCCTTTCCCCTGTGTAATTACCTTAACAAGCTCCAGCTGTTTTTATGCTCAGAAGGTTTACTCCCTGATATACAGCTGCCTTCCCTTTCGTAAGTGCAGGTCCTAAATGAGCTTTTTTCTCTGTTCCCTCACCACAATCCAGATTCTTTTGGGAGTTACCAGTACAGTAACCATACTAGGAAGTACTTAATTTATTAAGCTAATGCTTTTCTTTATCTCAGTGGAGATATTTACTGATAAACAGCTACCTAGGCAGCATGTTCATGTAGTTCCTAAATGAGCTTTTATCTCTCTAACCTCACCACAAACAGATTCTTCTGAGGAGTTCCCAGTACATTATCCTTTCCCCTGTGTAATTACCTTAACAATTTCCAGCTGTTTTTATTCTCAGAAGGTTTACTCCATGATATACAACTGCCTACCCGCTTCGTAAGTGCAGATCTTAAATGAGCTTTTTTCTCTGTTCCCTCACCACAATCCAGATTCTTTTGGGGAGCTACCAGTACAGTAACCATACCAGGAAGTACTTAATTTATTAAGCTACTGCTTTTCTTAATCTCAGTGGAGATATTTACTGATAAACAGCTACTTACGCAGCATGTTCATGTCGTTTCTAAATGAGCTTTTTTCTCTCTCCCCTCACCAAAAATCAGAATCTTCTGAGGAGTTCCCAGTACATTATCTTTTCCCCTGTGTAATTACCTTAACAAGCTCCAGCTGTTTTTATTCTCAGAAGGTTTACTCCCTGATATACAGCTGCCTATCCCCTTCGTAAATGCAGGTCCTAAATGAGCTTTTTTCTCTGTTCCCTCACCACAATCCAGATTCTTTGGGGAGTTACCAGTACAGTAACCATACCAGGAAGTACTTAATTTATTAAGCTACTGCTTTTCTTAATCTCAGTGGAGATATTTACTGATAAACAGCTACCTACGCAGCATGTTCATGTCTTTCCTAAATGAGCTTTTATCTCTCTCCCCTCACCACAATCCAGATTCTTTTGGGGAGTTACCAGTACAGTAACCATTCCAGGATGTACTTAATTTATTAAGCTACTGCTTTTCTTAATCTCAGTGGAGATATTTACTGATAAACTGCTACCTACGCAGCATGTTCATGTCGTTCCTAAATGAGCTTTTATCTCTCTCCGCTCACCACAAATCAGGTTCTTCTGAGGAGTTCCCAGTACATTAACCTTTCCCCTGTGTAAATACCTTAACAAGCTCCAGCTGTTTTTATTCTCAGAAGGTTTACTCCCTGATAAACTGCTGCCTACCCACTTCGTAAGTGCAGGTCCAAAATGAGCTTTTTTCTCTGTTCCCTCACCAAAATCCAGATTCTTTTGGGGAGTTACCAGTACAGTAACCACACCAGGAAGTACTTAAATTATTAAGCTACTGCTTTTCTTAATCTCAGCGGAGATATTTACTGATATACAGCTACCTACGCAGCATGTTCATGTCGTTCCTAAATGAGCTCTTATCTCTCTCCCCTCACCACAAATCAGATTCTTCTGAGGAGTTCCCAGTACTTATCGTTTCCCCTGTGTAATTACCTTAACAAGCTCCAGCTGTTTTTATTCTCAGAAGGTTTACTCCCTGATATACAGCTGCCTACCCCCTTCTTCAGTGCAGGTCCTAAATGAGCTTTTTTCTCTGTTCCCTCACCACAATCCAGATTCTTTTGGGGAGTTACCAGTACAGTAACCATACCAGGAAGTACTTAATTTATTAAGCTACTGCTTTTCTTAATCTCAGCGGAGATATTTACTGATATACAGCTACCTACGCAGCATGTTCATGTCGTTCCTAAATGAGCTTTTATCTCTCTCCCCTCACCACAAATCAGATTCTTCTAAGGACTTCTCAGTACATTATCCTTTCCCCTGTGTAATTACCTTAACAAGCTCCAGCTGTTTTTATTCTCAGAAGGTTTACTCCCAGATATACTGCTGCCTACACCCTTCGTAAGTGCAGGTCCTAAATGAGCTTTTTTCTCTGTTCCCTCACCACAATCCAGATTCTTTTGGGGAGTTACCAGTACAGTAACCATACCAGGAAGTACTTAATTTATTAAGCTACTGCTTTTCTTAATCTCAGTGGAGATATTTACTGATAAACAGCTGCCTACGCAGCATGTTCATGTCTTTCCTAAATGAGCTTTTATCTCTCTCCCCTCAAAACAAATCAGATTCTTCTGAGGAGTTCCCAGTACAATATCCTTTCCCCTGTGTAATTACCTTAACAAGCTCCAGCTGTTTTTATTCTCAGAAGGTTTACTCCCTGATATACAGCTGCCTACCCCCTTCGTAAGTGCAGGTCCTAAATGAGTTTTTTTCTCTGTTCCCTCACCACAATCCAGATTCTTTTGGGGAGTTACCAGTACAGTATCCATACCAGGAAGTACTTAATTTATTAAGCTACTGCTTTTCTTAATCTCAGTGCAGATATTTACTGATAAACAGCTACGTATGCAACATGTTCATGTCGTTCCTATATGAGCTTCTATCTCTCTCCCCTCACCACAAATCAGATTATTCTGAGGAGTTCCCAGTACATTATCCTTTCACCTGTGTAATTACCTTAACAAGCTCCAGCTGTTTTTATTCTCAGAATGTTTACTCCCTGATATACTGCTGCCTACCCCCTTCGTAAGTGCAGGTCCTAAATGAGCTTTTTTCTTTGTTCCCTCACCACAATCCAGATTCTTTTGGGGAGTTACCAGTACAGTAACCATACCAGGAAGAACTTAATTTATTAAGCTACTGCTTTTCTTAATCTCAGTGGAGATATTTACTGATAAACAGCTACCTACGCAGCATGTTCATATCGTTCCTAAATGAGCTTTTATCTCTCTGCCCTCACCACAAATCAGATTCTTCTGAGGAGTTACCAGTACATTATCCTTTCCCCTGTGTAATTACCTTAACAAGCTCCAGCTTTTTTTATTCTCCGAAGGTTTACTCCCTGATATACAGCTGCCTACCCCCTTGGTAAGTGCAGGTCCTGAATGAGCTTTTTTCTCTGTTCCCTCACCACAATCCAGATTCTTTTGGGGAGTTACCAGTACAGTAACCATACCAGGAAGTACTTAATTTATTAAGCTACTGCTTTTCTTAATCTCAATGGAGATATTTACTGATAAACAGCTACCTACGCAGCATGTTCATGTCGTTCCTAAATGAGCTTTTATCTCTCTGCCCTCACCACAAATCAGATTCTTCTGAGGAGTTCCCAGTACATTATCCTTTCCCCTGTGTAATTATCTTAACAAGCTCCAGCTGTTTTTATTCTCAGAAGGTTTACTCCCTGATATACAGCTGCCTACCCCCTTCGTAAGTGCAGGTCCTAAATGGGCTTTTTTCTCAGTTCCCTCACCACAATCCAGATTCTTTTGGGGAGTTACCAGTACAGTAACCATACCAGGAAGTACTTAATTTATTAAGCTACTGCTTTTCTTAATCTTAGTGGAGATATTTACTGATAAACAGCTACGTACGCAGCATGTTCATGTCGTTCATAAATGAGCTTTTCTCTCACTCCCCTCACCACAAATCAGATTCTTCTGAGGAGTTCCCAGGACATTATCCTTTCCCCTGTGTAATTACCTTAACAAGCTCCAGCTGTTTTTATTCTCAGAAGGTTTACTCGCTGATATACTGCTGCCTACCCCCTTCGCAAGTGCAGGTCCTAAATGAGCTTTGTTCTATTCCCTCACCACAATCGAGAATCGTTTGGGGAGTTACCAGTACAGTAACCATACCAGGAAGTACTTCATTTATTAAGCTACTGCTTTTCTTAATCTCAGTGGAGATATTTACTGATAAACAGCTACGTATGCAGCATGTTCATGTCGTTCCTAAATTAGCATTTATCTCTCTGCCCTCACCACAAATCAGATTCTTCTGAGGAGTTCCCAGTACATTATCCTTTCCCCTGTGTAATTACCTTAACAAGCTCCAGCTGTTTCTATTCTCAGAAGGTTTATTCCCTTATATACAGCTGCCTACCCCCTTCGTAAGTGCAGGTCCTAAATGAGCTTTTTTCTCTGTTCCCTCACCACAATCCAGATTCTTTTGGGGAGTTACCAGTACAGTAACCATACCTGGAAGTACTTAATTTATTAAGCTACTGCTTTACTTAATCTCAGTGGAGATATTTACTGATAAACAGATACCTACGCAGCATGTTCATATCGTTCCTTAATGAGCTTTTATCTCTCTGCCCTCACCACAAATCAGATTCTTCTGAGGAGTTCCCAGTACATTATCCTTTCCCCTGTGTAATTACCTTAACAAGCTCCAGCTGTTTTTATTCTCAGAAGGTTTACTCCCTGATATACAGCTGCCTACCCCCTTCGTAAGTGCAGGTATTAAATGAGCTTTTTTCTCTGTTCCCTCACCACAATACAGATTCTTTTGGGGAGTTTATAGCACAGTAAACATACCAGGAAGTACTTAATTTATTAAGCTACTGCTTTTCTTACTCTCAGTGGAGATATTTACTGATAAACAGCTACCTACGCAGCATGTTCATGTCGTTCCTAAATGAGCTTTTATCTCTCTCCCCTCAAAACAAATCAGATTCTTCTGAGGAGTTCCCAGTACATTATCCTTTCCCCTGTGTAATTACCTTAACAAACTCCAGCTGGTTTTATTCTCAGAAGGTTTACTCCCTGATATACAGCTGCCTACCCCCTTCGTAAGTGCAGGTCCTAAATGAGCTTTTTTTCTCTGTTCCCTCACGGCAATCCAGATTCTTTTGGGGAGTTACCAGTACAGTAACCATACCAGGAAGTACTTAATTTAATAAGCTACTGCTTTTCTTAATCTCAGTGGAGATAGTTACTGATAAACAGCTACCTACGCAGCATGTTCATGTCGTTCCTAAATGAGCTTTATCTCTCTCCCTCACCACAAATCAGATTCTTCTGAGGAGTTCCCAGACATTATCCTTTCCCCTGTGTAATTACCTTAACAAGCTCCAGCTGTTTTTATTCTCAGAAGGTTTACACCCTGATATACAGCTGCCTACCACCTTCGTAAGTGCAGGTCCTAAATGAGCTTTTTTCTCTGTTCCCTCACCACAATCCAGATTCTTTTGGGGAGTTACCAGTACCAGTAACCATACCAGGAGTACTTAATTTATTAAGCTACTGCTTTTCTTAATCTCAGTGGAGATATTTACTGATAAACAGCTACCAACGCAGCATGTTCATGTCGTTCCTAAATGAGCTTTTATCACTCTGCCCTCACCACAAATCAGATTCTTCTGAGGAGTTCCCAGTACATTATCCTTTCCCCTGTGTAATTACCTTACAAGGTCCAGCTGTTTTTATTCTCAGAAGATTTACTCCCTGATATACAGCTGCCTACCCCCTTCGTAAGTGCAGGTCCTAATGAGCTTTTTTCTCTGTTCCCTCACCCACAATCCAGATTCTTTTGGGGAGTTACCAGTACAGTAACCATACCAGGAAGTACTTAATTTATTAAGCTACTGCTTTTCTTAATCTCAGTGGAGATATTTACTGATAAACATCTACCTACGCAGCATGTTCATGTCGTTCCTAAATGAGCTTTTATCTCTCTGCCCTCACCACAAATCAGATTCTTCTGAGGAGTTCCCAGTACATTATCCTTTCCCCTGTGTAATTACCTTAACAAGCTCCAGCTGTTTTTATTCTCAGAAGGTTTACTCCCTGATATTCAGCTGCCTACCCCCTTCGTAAGTGCAGGTCCTAAATGAGCTTTTTTCTCTGTTCCCTCACCACAATCCAGATTCTTTTGGGGAGTTACCAGTACAGTAACCATACCAGGAAGTACTTAATTTATTAAGCTACTGCTTTTCTTTAATCTCAGTGGAGATATTTACTGATAAACAGCTACCCTACGCAGCATGTTCATGTCGTTCCTAAATGAGCTTTTATCTCTCTCCCCTCACCACAAATCAGATTCTTCTGAGGAGTTCCCAGTACATTATCCTTTCCCCTGTGTAATTACCTTAACAAGCTCCAGCTGTTTTTATTCTCAGAAGGTTTACTCACTGATATACAGCTGCCTACCCCCTTCGTAAGTGCAGGTCCTAAATGAGCTTTTTTCTCTGTTCCCTCACCACAATCCAGATTCTTTTGGGGTGTTACCAGTACAGTAACCATACCAGGAAGTACTTAATTTATTAAGCTACTGCTTTTCTTAATCTCAGTGGAGATATTTACTGATAAACAGCTACCTACCCAGCATGTTCATGTCGTTCCTAAATGAGCTTTTATCTCTCTGCCCTCACCACAAATCAGATTCTTCTGAGGAGTTCCCAGTACATTATCCTTTCCCCTGTGTAATTACCTTAACAAGCTCCAGCTGTTTTTATGCTCAGAAGGTTTACTCCCTGATATACAGCTGCCTTCCCCCTTCGTAAGTGCAGGTCCTAAATGAGCTTTTTTCTCTGTTCCCTCACCACAATCCAGATTCTTTTGGGGAGTTACAGTACAGTAACCATACCAGGAAGTACTTAATTATTAAGCTACTGCTTTTCTTAATCTCAGTGGAGATATTTACTGATAAACAGCTACCTACGCAGCTGTTCATGTCGTTCCTAAATGAGCTTTTATCTCTCTGCCCTCACCACAAATCAGATTCTTCTGAGGAGTTCCCAGTACATTATCCTTTCCCCTGTGTAATTAACTTAACAAGCTCCAGCTGTTCTTATTCTCAGAAGGTTTACTCCCTGATATACAGCTGCCTACCCCCTTCGTAAGTGCAGGTCCTAAATGAGCTTTTTTCTCTGTTCCCTCACCACAATCCAGATTCTTTTGGGAGTTACCAGTACAGTAACCATACTTTGAAGTACTTAATTTATTAAGCTACTGCTTTTCTTAATCTCAGTGGAGATATTTACTGATAAACAGCTACCTACGCAGCCTGTTCATGTCGTTCCTAAATGAGCTTTTATCTCTCTGCCCTCACCACAAATCAGATTCTTCTGAGGAGTTCCCAGTACATTATCCTTTCCCCTGTGTAATTACCTTAACAAGCTCCAGCTGTTTTTATTCTGAGAAGGTTTACTCCCTGATATACCAGCTGCCAACCCCCTTCGTAAGTGCAGGTCCTAAATGAGCTTTTTTCTCTGTTCCCTCACACAATCCAGATTCTTTTGGGGAGTTACCAGTAAAGTAACCATACCAGTAAGTACTTAATTTATTAAGCTACTTCTTTTCTTAATCTCAGTGGAGATATTTACTGATAAACAGCTACCTACGCAGCATGTTCATGTCGTTCCTAAATGAGCTTTTATCTCTCTGCCCTCACCACAATTCAGATTCTTCTGAGGAGTTCCCAGTACATTATCCTTTCCCCTGTGTAATTACCTTAACAAGCTCCAGCTGTTTTTATTCTCAGAAGGTTTACTCCCTGATATACAGCTGCCTACCCCCTTGGTAAGTGCAGGTCCTAAAGAGCTTTTTTCTCTGTTCCCTCACCACAATCCAGATTCTTTTGGGGAGTTACCAGTACAGTAACCATACCAGGAAGTACTTAATTTATTAAGCTACTGCTTTTCTTGATCTCAGTGGAGATATTTACTGATAAACAGCTACCTACGCAGCCTGTTCATGTCGTTCCTAAATGAGCTTTTATCTCTCTGCCCTCACCACAAATCAGATCTTCTGAGGAGTTCCCAGTACATTATCTTTCCCCTGTGTAATTACCTTAACAAGCTCCAGCTGTTTTATTCTCAGAAGGTTTACTCCCTGATATACAGCTGCCTACCCCCTTCGTAAGTGCAGGTCCTAAATGAGCTTTTTTCTCTGTTCCCTCACCACAATCCAGATTCTTTTGGGGAGTTACCAGTAACAGTAACCATACCAGGAAGTACTTAATTTATTATGCTACTGCTTTTCTTAATCTCAGTGGAGATATTTACTGATAAACAGCTACCTACGCAGCATGTTCATGTCGTTCCTAAATGAGCTTTTATCTCTCGCCCTCACCACAAATCAGATTCTTCTGAGGAGTTCCCAGTACATTATCCTTTCCCCTGTGTAATTACCTTAACAAGCTCCAGCTGTTTTTATTCTCAGAAGGTTTACTCCCTGATATACAGCTCCTACCCCCTTCGTAAGTGCAGGTCCTATATGAGCTTTTTTCTCTGTTCCCTCACCACAATCCAGATTCTTTGGGGAGTTACCAGTACAGTAACCATACCAGGAAGTACTTAATTTATTAAGCTACTGCTTTTCTTAATCTCAGTGGAGATATTTACTGATAAACAGCTACCTACGCAGCACGTTCATGTCGTTCCTAAATGAGCTTTTATCTCTCTCCCCTCACCACAAATCAGATTCTTCTGAGGAGTTCCCAGTCATTATCCTTTCCCGTGTGTAATTACCTTAACAAGCTCCAGCTGTTTTTATTCTCAGAAGGTTTACTCCCTGATATACAGCTGCCTACCCCCTTCGTAAGTGCAGGTCCTATAATGAGCTTTTTTCTCTGTTCCCTCACCACAATCCAGATTCTTTTGGGGAGTTACCAGTACAGTAACCATACCAGGAAGTACTTAATTATTAAGCTACTGCTTTTCTTAATCTCAGTGGAGATATTTACTGATAAAGAGCTACCTACCCAGCATGTCATGTCGTTCCTAAATGAGCTTTTATCTCTCTGACCTCACCACAAATCAGATTCTTCTGAGGAGTTCCCAGTACATTATCCTTTCCCTGTGTAATTACCTTAACAAGCTCCCCAGCTGTTTTTATGCTCAGAAGGTTTACTCCCTGATATACAGCTAGCTGCCTTCCCTTTCGTAAGTGCAGGTCCTAAATGAGCTTTTTTCTCTGTTCCTCACCACAATCCAGATTCTTTTGGGGAGTTACCAGTACAGTAACCATACCAGGAAGTACTTAATTTATTAAGCTAATGCTTTTCTTTATCTCAGTGGAGATATTTACTGATAAACAGCTACCTAGGCAGCATGTTCATGTAGTTCTAAATGAGCTTTTATCTCTCTAACCTCACCACAAACAGATTCTTCTGAGGAGTTCCAGTACATTATCCTTTCCCTGTGTAATTACCTTAACAATTTCCAGCTGTTTTTATTCTCAGAAGGTTTACTCCATGATATACAACTGCCTACCCGCTTCGTAAGTGCAGATCTTAAATGAGCTTTTTTCTCTGTTCCCTCACACAATCCAGATTCTTTGGGGAGTTACCAGTACAGTAACCATACCAGGAAGTACTTAATTTATTAAGCTACTGCTTTTCTTAATCTCAGTGGAGATATTTACTGATAAACAGCTACCTACGCAGCATGTTCATGTCTTTCCTAAATGAGCTTTTATCTCTCTCCCCTCACCACAATCCAGATTCTTTTGGGGAGTTACCAGTACAGTAACCATTCCAGGATGTACTTAATTATTAAGCTACTGCTTTTCTTAATCTCAGTGGAGATATTTACTGATAAACAGCTACCTACGCAGCATGTTCATGTCGTTCCTAAATGAGCTTTTATCTCTCTCCGCTCACCACAAATCAGGTTCTTCTGAGGAGTTCCCAGTACATTATCCTTTCCCCTGTGTAAATACCTTAACTAGCTCCAGCTGTTTTTATCTCAGAAGGTTTACTCCCTGATATACTGCTGCCTACCCCCTTCGTAAGTGCATGTCCTAAATGAGATTTTTTCTCTGTTCCCTCACCACAATCCATATTCATTTGGGGAGTTACCAGTACAGTAACCATACCAGGAAGTACTTAATCTATTAAGCTACTGCTTTTCTTAATCTCAGTGGAGATATTTACTGATAAACAGCTACCTACGCTGCATGTTCATGTCGTTCCTAAATGAGCTTTTATCTCTCTCCGCTCACCACAAATCAGATTCTTCTGAGGAGTTCCCAGTACATTATCCTTTCCCCTGTGTAATTACCTTAACAAGCTCATCTGGTTTTATTCTCAGAAGGTTTACTCCCTGATATACAGCTCCCTACCCCCTTCGTAAGTGCAGGTCCTAACTGAGCTTTTTTCTCTGTTTCCTCACCACAATCCAGATTCTTTTGGGAGTTACCAGTACGGTAACCATACCAGGAAGTACTTAATTTATTAAGCTACTGCTTTTCTTAATCTCAGTGGAGATATTTACTGATAAACAGCTACCTACACAGCATGTTCATGTCGTTCCTAAATGAGCTTTTATCTCTCTCCACTCACCACAAATCAGATTCTTCTGAGGAGTTCCCAGTACATTATCCTTTCCCCTGTGTAATTACCTTAACATGCACGGCTGTTTTTCTTCTCAGAAGTTTTACTATCTGATATACAAATGCCTACCCCCTTCGTAAGTGCAGGTCCTAAATGAGCTTTTTTCTGTGTTCCCTCACCACAATCCAGATTCTTTTCGGGAGTTACCAGTACAGTAACCATACCAGGAAGTACTTAATTTATTAAGCTACTGCTTTTCTTAATTTCAGTGGAGATATTTACTGATAAACAGCTACCTATTGCAGCATGTTGATGTGGTTCCTAAATGAGCTTTTATCTCTCTCCCCTCACCACAAATAAGATTTTTCTGAGGAGTTCCCAGTACATTATCCTTTCCCCTGTGTAATTCCTTAACAAGCTCAGCAGTTTTCATTATCAGAAGGTTTACTCCTGATATACAGCTGCCTACCCCCTCGTAAGTGCAGGTCCTAAAAGAGCTTTTTTCTCTGTTCCCTCACCACAATCCAGATTCTTTTGGGGAGTTACCAGTAAAGTAACTATACCAGGAAATACTTAATTTATTAATCTACTGCTTTTCTTAATCTCAGTGAGATATTTACTGATAAACAGCTACCTACGCAGCATGTTCATGTCGTTCCTAAATGAGCTTATATCTCTCTCCCCTCACCACCAATCAGATTCTTCTAAGGAGTTCTCAGTACATTATTCTTTCCCCTGTGTAATTACCTTAACAAGCTCCAGCTGTTTTTATTCTCAGAAGGTTTACTCCCTGATATACAGCTGCCTACCCCCTTTGTAAGTGCAGGTCCTAAATGAGCATTTTTGTCTGTTCCCTCACCACAATCCAGATTCTTTTGGGAGTTACCAGTACAGTAACCATACCAGGAAGTACTTAATTTATTAAGCTACTGCTTTTCTTAATCTCAGTGGAGATATTTACTGATAAACAGCTACCTACGCAGCATGTTCATGGCGTTCCTAAATGAGCTTTTATCTCTCTCACCTCACGACAAATCAGATTCTTCTGAGGAGTTTCCCAGTATATTATCCTTTCCCTGTGTAATTACCTTAACAAGCTCCACCTGTTTTTATTCTCAGAAGGTTTACTCCCTGATATACAGCTGCCTACCCCCTTCGTAAGTGCAGTTCCTAAATGACCATTTTCTCTGTTCCCTCACCACAATCCAGATCCTTTGGGGAGTTACCAGTACAGTAACCATACCAGGAAGTACGTAATTTATTAAGGTACTCCTTTTCTTAATCTCAGTGGAGATATTTACTGATAAACAGCTACCTAAGCAGCATGTTCATGTCGTTCCTAAATGAGCTTTTATCTCTCTCCCCTCTCCACCAATCAGATTCTTCTGAGGAGTTCCCAGTACATTATCCTTTCCCCTGTGTAATTACCTTAACAAACACCAGCTGTTTTTATTCTCAGAAGGTTTACTCCCTGATATACAGCTGCCTACCCCCTTCGTAAGTGCAGGTCCTAAATGAGCTTCTTTGTCTGTTCCCTCACCACAATCCAGATTCTTTTGGAGAGTTACCAGTACAGTAACCACACCAGGGAGTACTTAATTTATTAAGGTACTCCTTTTCTTAATCTCAGTGGAGATATTTACTGATAAACAGCTACCTACGCAGCATGTTCATGGCGTTCCTAAATGAGCTTTTATCTCTCTCCCTCACCACAAATCAGATTCTTCTGAGGAGTTCCCAGTACATTATCCTTTCCCCTGTGTAATTACCTTAACAAGCTCCAGCTGTTTTTATTCTCAGAAGGTTTACTCCCTGATATACAGCTGCCTACCCACTTCGTAAGTGCAGGTCCTAAATTAGCTTTTTTCTCTGTTCCCTCACCACAATCCAGATTCTTTTGGGGAGTTACCAGTACAGTAAGCATACCAGGTAGTACTTAATTTATTAAGCTACTGCTTTTCTTAATCTCAGTGGAGATATTTACTGATAAACAGCTACCTACGCAGCATGTTCATGTCGTTCCTAAATGAGCTTTTATCTCTCTCGGCTCACCACAAATCAGATTCTTCTGAGGAGTTCCCAGTACATTATCCTTTCCCTGTGTAATTACCTTAACAAGCTCATCTGGTTTTATTCTCAGAAGGTTTACTCCCTGATATACAGCTCCCTACCCCCTTCGTAAGTGCAGGTCCTAACTGAGCTTTTTTCTCTGTTTTCCTCACCACAATCCAGATTCTTTTGGGGAGTTACCAGTACGGTAACCATACCAGGAAGTACTTAATTTATTAAGCTACTGCTTTTCTTAATCTCAGTGGAGATATTTACTGATAAACAGCTACCTACACAGCATGTTCATGTCGTTCCTAAATGAGCTTTTATCTCTCTCCACTCACCACAAATCAGATTCTTCTGAGGAGTTCCCAGTACATTATCCTTTCCCCTGTGTAATTACCTTAACATGCACCGGCTGTTTTACTTCTCAGAAGTTTTACTATCTGATATACAGCTGCCTACCCCCTTCGTAAGTGCAGGTCCTAAATGAGCTTTTTTCTCTGTTCCCTCACCACAATCCAGATTCTTTTCGGGAGTTACCAGTACAGTAACCATACCAGGAAGTACTTAATTATTAAGCTACTGCTTTTCTTAATTTCAGTGGAGATATTTACTGATAAACAGCTACCTAGGCAGCATGTTCATGTCGTTCCTAAATGAGCTTTTTATCTCTCTGCCCTCACCACAAATCAGATTCTTCTGAGGAGTTCCCAGTACTTATCCTTTCCCCTGTGTAATTACCTTAAGAAGCTCCAGCTGTTTTTATTCTTAGAAGGTTTACTCGCTGATATACAGCTGCCTGCCCCCTTCGTAAGTGCAGGTCCTAAAAGAGCTTTTTTCTCTGTTCCCTCACCACAATCCAGATTCTTTTGGGGAGTTACCAGTACAGTAACCATACCAGGAAGTACTTAATTTATTAAGCTACTGCTTTCTTAATCTCAGTGAGATATTTACTGATAACAGCTACCTACGCAGCATGTTCATGTCGTTCCTAAATGAGCTTTTATCTCTCTCCCCTCACCACAAATCAGATTCTTCTGGGAGTTCCCAGTACATTATCCTTTCCCCTGTGTAATTACCTTAACAAGCTCCAGCTGTTTTTATTCTCAGAAGGTTTACTCCCTGATATACAGCTGCCTATCCCCTTCGTAAGTGCAGGTCCTAAATGAGCTTTTTTCTCTGTTCCCACACCACATTCCAGATTCTTTTGGGGAGTTACCAGTACAGTAACCATACCAGGAAGTACTTAAATTATTAAGCTACTTCATTTCTTAATCTCAGTGGAGACATTTACTGATAAACAGCTACCTACACAGCATGTTCATGTCGTTCCTAAATGAGCTTATATCTCTCTCCACTCACCACAAATCAGATTCTTCTGAGGAGTTCCCGGTACATTATCCTTTCCACTGTGTAATTACCTTAACAAGCTCCAGCTGTTTTTATTCTCAGAAGGTTTACTCCCTGATATACAGCTGCCTACCCCCTTCGTAAGTGCAGGTCCTAAATGAGCTTTTTTTTCTGTCTCCTCACCACAATCCAGATTCTTTTTGGAGTTCCCAATACAGTAACCATACCAGGAAGTACTTAATTTATTAAGCTACTGCTTTTCTTAATCTCAGTGGAGATATTTACTGATAAACAGCTACCTACGCAGCATGTTCATGTCGTTCCTAAATGAGCTTTTATCTCTCTCCCCTCACCACACATCAGATTCTTCTGAGGAGTTCCCAGTACATTATCCTTTCCCCTGTGT